>NC_143044.1:51882500-51947500 GCF_057628025.1 Oncorhynchus mykiss | reverse complement strand
TGTTATAGTTCTCCTTCAACACCTGTCTAGATCTAATGTCTGCCAGGCTGTCTGGTTCATATATACTGTCACTGAAACCATAAGAAGAAAGATTGAGAAAAGGAGGAGGAGGAGGAGGAAGAGACTTTATGTAACGTAGCATTATGCAACACACACAAACACAACTACACACACACACACACACACACACACGCACGCACGCACGCACGCACGCACGCACACACACACACACACACACACACACACACACACACACACACACACACCTGGGGGGAAATCAGAATACAGCAATCTCTTTTTAATTACTTTGAATAAGGTAATGTCTTTCTGTTTAGATTTGTTTTCTAAATACATCTGACATGACTCACACCAAACAAATGTGGTTATTCATTTATTTTAACCTTATTTTAACCTTTAACCTTTTAACCTTTATTTAGGCAAGGGGAGCCCCAATGAGGCCAAGGTCTATGTTTTGAGGGAGCCCTTCACATAATCCAATAAATGACCTAAAATGACAGGGAGCTTCGGAAACACACAGATGAATACAAATATGAATGGGTTCCATACCCTCATTCCAAAAACACATATTGCATGTCTTCGTGCTCATCTCCTCGAACTGAGAAAACATGACTCTATTTGAAATGATAGTGATTCAAACTGGGAGGTATAGGGAGATCATGTGGCATAATATTGGTGTGCTATCTCGTTCTAAAGCAGGCAGTTGTATAAGAGTTCAAAAGAGGACTGTGTGCATGAATTCAGGGAAAACATGTGCCAGCCGTGTCCACAAAGGCGTGATTAAAATCCCTCCTGGCCATGGGTAAACATCATTTCATTTTCTCACATGGCCTGAACATGGGTTAGTCAGTATCTCCAGTGATTAAAATCCCTCCTGGCCATGGGTAAACATCATTTCATTTTCTCACATGGCCTGAACATGGGTTAGTCAGTATCTCCAGTGGCTTTCATCAACATGGGTTAGTCAGTATCTCCAGTGATTAAAATCCCTCCTGGCCATGGGTAAACATCATTTCATTTTCTCACATGGCCTGAACATGGGTTAGTCAGTATCTCCAGTGATTAAAATCCCTCCTGGCCATGGGTAAACATCATTTCATTTTCTCACATGGCCTGAACATGGGTTAGTCAGTATCTCCAGTGATTAAAATCCCTCCTGGCCATGGGTAAACATCACTTCATTTTCTCACATGGCCTGAACATGGGTTAGTCAGTATCTCCAGTGGCTTTCATCAACATGGGTTAGTCAGTATCTCCAGTGGCTTTCATCAACATGGGTTAGTCAGTATCTCCAGTGGCTTTCATCAACATGGGTTAGTCAGTATCTCCAGTGATTAAAATCCCTCCTGGCCATGGGTAAACATCACTTCATTTTCTCACATGGCCTGAACATGGGTTAGTCAGTATCTCCAGTGATTAAAATCCCTCCTGGCCATGGGTAAACATCACTTCATTTTCTCACATGGCCTGAACATGGGTTAGTCAGTATCTCCAGTGGCTTTCATCAACATGGGTTAGTCAGTATCTCCAGTGATTAAAATCCCTCCTGGCCATGGGTAAACATCATTTCATTTTCTCACATGGCCTGAACATGGGTTAGTCAGTATCTCCAGTGGCTTTCATCAACATGGGTTAGTCAGTATCTCCAGTGATTAAAATCCCTCCTGGCCATGGGTAAACATCACTTCATTTTCTCACATGGCCTGAACATGGGTTAGTCAGTATCTCCAGTGATTAAAATCCTTCCTGGCCATGGGTAAACATCACTTCATTTTCTCACATGGCCTGAACATGGGTTAGTCAGTATCTCCAGTGATTAAAATCCCTCCTGGCCATGGGTAAACATCACTTCATTTTCTCACATGGCCTGAACATGGGTTAGTCAGTATCTCCAGTGGCTTTCATCAACATGGGTTAGTCAGTATCTCCAGTGATTAAAATCCCTCCTGGCCATGGGTAAACATCACTTCATTTTCTCACATGGCCTGAACATGGGTTAGTCAGTATCTCCAGTGGCTTTCATCAACATGGGTTAGTCAGTATCTCCAGTGATTAAAATCCCTCCTGGCCATGGGTAAACATCATTTCATTTTCTCACATGGCCTGAACATGGGTTAGTCAGTATCTCCAGTGATTAAAATCCCTCCTGGCCATGGGTAAACATCATTTCATTTTCTCACATGGCCTGAACATGGGTTAGTCAGTATCTCCAGTGGCTTTCATCAACATGGGTTAGTCAGTATCTCCAGTGATTAAAATCCCTCCTGGCCATGGGTAAACATCATTTCATTTTCTCACATGGCCTGAACATGGGTTAGTCAGTATCTCCAGTGGCTTTCATCAACATGGGTTAGTCAGTATCTCCAGTGATTAAAATCCCTCCTGGCCATGGGTAAACATCATTTCATTTTCTCACATGGCCTGAACATGGGTTAGTCAGTATCTCCAGTGATTAAAATCCCTCCTGGCCATGGGTAAACATCATTTCATTTTCTCACATGGCCTGAACATGGGTTAGTCAGTATCTCCAGTGGCTTTCATCAACATGGGTTAGTCAGTATCTCCAGTGATTAAAATCCCTCCTGGCCATGGGTAAACATCATTTCATTTTCTCACATGGCCTGAACATGGGTTAGTCAGTATCTCCAGTGATTAAAATCCCTCCTGGCCATGGGTAAACATCATTTCATTTTCTCACATGGCCTGAACATGGGTTAGTCAGTATCTCCAGTGGCTTTCATCAACATGGGTTAGTCAGTATCTCCAGTGATTAAAATCCCTCCTGGCCATGGGTAAACATCATTTCATTTTCTCACATGGCCTGAACATGGGTTAGTCAGTATCTCCAGTGGCTTTCATCAACATGGGTTAGTCAGTATCTCCAGTGATTAAAATCCCTCCTGGCCATGGGTAAACATCATTTCATTTTCTCACATGGCCTGAACATGGGTTAGTCAGTATCTCCAGTGGCTTTCATCAACATGGGTTAGTCAGTATCTCCAGTGATTAAAATCCCTCCTGGCCATGGGTAAACATCATTTCATTTTCTCACATGGCCTGAACATGGGTTAGTCAGTATCTCCAGTGGCTTTCATCAACATGGGTTAGTCAGTATCTCCAGTGATTAAAATCCCTCCTGGCCATGGGTAAACATCATTTCATTTTCTCACATGGCCTGAACATGGGTTAGTCAGTATCTCCAGTGGCTTCCATCAACATGGGTTAGTCAGTATCTCCAGTGGCTTTCATCAACATGGGTTAGTCAGTATCTCCAGTGGCTTTCATCAACATGGGTTAGTCAGTATCTCCAGTGGCTTCCATCAACATGGGTTAGTCAGTATCTCCAGTGGCTTTCATCAACATGGGTTAGTCAGTATCTCCAGTGATTAAAATCCCTCCTGGCCATGGGTAAACATCATTTCATTTTCTCACATGGCCTGAACATGGGTTAGTCAGTATCTCCAGTGGCTTTCATCAACATGGGTTAGTCAGTATCTCCAGTGATTAAAATCCCTCCTGGCCATGGGTAAACATCACTTCATTTTCTCACATGGCCTGAACATGGGTTAGTCAGTATCTCCAGTGGCTTTCATCAACATGGGTTAGTCAGTATCTCCAGTGATTAAAATCCCTCCTGGCCATGGGTAAACATCATTTCATTTTCTCACATGGCCTGAACATGGGTTAGTCAGTATCTCCAGTGGCTTTCATCAACATGGGTTAGTCAGTATCTCCAGTGGCTTTCATCAACATGGGTTAGTCAGTATCTCCAGTGGCTTTCATCAACATGGGTTAGTCAGTATCTCCAGTGATTAAAATCCCTCCTGGCCATGGGTAAACATCATTTCATTTTCTCACATGGCCTGAACATGGGTTAGTCAGTATCTCCAGTGGCTTTCATCAACATGGGTTAGTCAGTATCTCCAGTGATTAAAATCCCTCCTGGCCATGGGTAAACATCATTTCATTTTCTCACATGGCCTGAACATGGGTTAGTCAGTATCTCCAGTGATTAAAATCCCTTCTGGCCATGGGTAAACATCATTTCATTTTCTCACATGGCCTGAACATGGGTTAGTCAGTATCTCCAGTGGCTTTCATCAACATGGGTTAGTCAGTATCTCCAGTGATTAAAATCCCTCCTGGCCATGGGTAAACATAATTTCATTTTCTCACATGGCCTGAACATGGGTTAGTCAGTATCTCCAGTGATTAAAATCCCTCCTGGCCATGGGTAAACATCACTTCATTTTCTCACATGGCCTGAACATGGGTTAGTCAGTATCTCCAGTGATTAAAATCCCTCCTGGACATGGGTAAACATCATTTCATTTTCTCACATGGCCTGAACATGGGTTAGTCAGTATCTCCAGTGGCTTTCATCAACATGGGTTAGTCAGTATCTCCAGTGATTAAAATCCCTCCTGGCCATGGGTAAACATCACTTCATTTTCTCACATGGCCTGAACATGGGTTAGTCAGTATCTCCAGTGATTAAAATCCCTCCTGGCCATGGGTAAACATCATTTCATTTTCTCACATGGCCTGAACATGGGTTAGTCAGTATCTCCAGTGGCTTTCATCAACATGGGTTAGTCAGTATCTCCAGTGATTAAAATCCCTCCTGGCCATGGGTAAACATCATTTCATTTTCTCACATGGCCTGAACATGGGTTAGTCAGTATCTCCAGTGGCTTCCATCAACATGGGTTAGTCAGTATCTCCAGTGGCTTTCATCAACATGGGTTAGTCAGTATCTCCAGTGGCTTTCATCAACATGGGTTAGTCAGTATCTCCAGTGGCTTCCATCAACATGGGTTAGTCAGTATCTCCAGTGGCTTTCATCAACATGGGTTAGTCAGTATCTCCAGTGATTAAAATCCCTCCTGGCCATGGGTAAACATCATTTCATTTTCTCACATGGCCTGAACATGGGTTAGTCAGTATCTCCAGTGGCTTTCATCAACATGGGTTAGTCAGTATCTCCAGTGATTAAAATCCCTCCTGGCCATGGGTAAACATCACTTCATTTTCTCACATGGCCTGAACATGGGTTAGTCAGTATCTCCAGTGGCTTTCATCAACATGGGTTAGTCAGTATCTCCAGTGATTAAAATCCCTCCTGGCCATGGGTAAACATCATTTCATTTTCTCACATGGCCTGAACATGGGTTAGTCAGTATCTCCAGTGGCTTTCATCAACATGGGTTAGTCAGTATCTCCAGTGGCTTTCATCAACATGGGTTAGTCAGTATCTCCAGTGGCTTTCATCAACATGGGTTAGTCAGTATCTCCAGTGATTAAAATCCCTCCTGGCCATGGGTAAACATCATTTCATTTTCTCACATGGCCTGAACATGGGTTAGTCAGTATCTCCAGTGGCTTTCATCAACATGGGTTAGTCAGTATCTCCAGTGATTAAAATCCCTCCTGGCCATGGGTAAACATCATTTCATTTTCTCACATGGCCTGAACATGGGTTAGTCAGTATCTCCAGTGATTAAAATCCCTCCTGGCCATGGGTAAACATCATTTCATTTTCTCACATGGCCTGAACATGGGTTAGTCAGTATCTCCAGTGGCTTTCATCAACATGGGTTAGTCAGTATCTCCAGTGATTAAAATCCCTCCTGGCCATGGGTAAACATCATTTCATTTTCTCACATGGCCTGAACATGGGTTAGTCAGTATCTCCAGTGATTAAAATCCCTCCTGGCCATGGGTAAACATCACTTCATTTTCTCACATGGCCTGAACATGGGTTAGTCAGTATCTCCAGTGATTAAAATCCCTCCTGGACATGGGTAAACATCATTTCATTTTCTCACATGGCCTGAACATGGGTTAGTCAGTATCTCCAGTGGCTTTCATCAACATGGGTTAGTCAGTATCTCCAGTGATTAAAATCCCTCCTGGCCATGGGTAAACATCACTTAATTTTCTCACATGGCCTGAACATGGGTTAGTCAGTATCTCCAGTGATTAAAATCCCTCCTGGCCATGGGTAAACATCACTTCATTTTCTCACATGGCCTGAACATGGGTTAGTCAGTATCTCCAGTGATTAAAATCCCTCCTGGCCATGGGTAAACATCATTTCATTTTCTCACATGGCCTGAACATGGGTTAGTCAGTATCTCCAGTGGCTTTCATCAACATGGGTTAGTCAGTATCTCCAGTGATTAAAATCCCTCCTGGCCATGGGTAAACATCATTTCATTTTCTCACATGGCCTGAACATGGGTTAGTCAGTATCTCCAGTGGCTTTCATCAACATGGGTTAGTCAGTATCTCCAGTGATTAAAATCCCTCCTGGCCATGGGTAAACATCATTTCATTTTCTCACATGGCCTGAACATGGGTTAGTCAGTATCTCCAGTGGCTTTCATCAACATGGGTTAGTCAGTATCTCCAGTGATTAAAATCCCTCCTGGCCATGGGTAAACATCACTTAATTTTCTCACATGGCCTGAACATGGGTTAGTCAGTATCTCCAGTGATTAAAATCCCTCCTGGCCATGGGTAAACATCACTTCATTTTCTCACATGGCCTGAACATGGGTTAGTCAGTATCTCCAGTGATTAAAATCCCTCCTGGCCATGGGTAAACATCATTTCATTTTCTCACATGGCCTGAACATGGGTTAGTCAGTATCTCCAGTGGCTTTCATCAACATGGGTTAGTCAGTATCTCCAGTGATTAAAATCCCTCCTGGCCATGGGTAAACATCATTTCATTTTCTCACATGGCCTGAACATGGGTTAGTCAGTATCTCCAGTGGCTTTCATCAACATGGGTTAGTCAGTATCTCCAGTGATTAAAATCCCTCCTGGCCATGGGTAAACATCATTTCATTTTCTCACATGGCCTGAACATGGGTTAGTCAGTATCTCCAGTGGCTTTCATCAACATGGGTTAGTCAGTATCTCCAGTGGCTTTCATCAACATGGGTTAGTCAGTATCTCCAGTGGCTTTCATCAACATGGGTTAGTCAGTATCTCCAGTGGCTTCCATCAACATGGGTTAGTCAGTATCTCCAGTGGCTTCCATCAACATGGGTTAGTCAGTATCTCCAGTGGCTTTCATCAACATGGGTTAGTCAGTATCTCCAGTGGCTTCCATCAACATGGGTTAGTCAGTATCTCCAGTGGCTTTCATCAACATGGGTTAGTCAGTATCTCCAGTGGCTTCCATCAACATGGGTTAGTCAGTATCTCCAGTGGCTTCCATCAACATGGGTTAGTCAGTATCTCCAGTGGCTTCCATCAACATGGGTTAGTCAGTATCTCCAGTGGCTTTCATCAACAAGGGTTAGTCAGTATCTCCAGTGGCTTTCATCAGCATGGGTTAGTCAGTATCTCCAGTGGCTTCCATCAACATGGGTTAGTCAGTATCTCCAGTGGCTTTCATCAACATGGGTTAGTCAGTATCTCCAGTGGCTTCCATCAACATGGGTTAGTCAGTATCTCCAGTGGCTTCCATCAACATGGGTTAGTCAGTATCTCCAGTGGCTTCCATCAACATGGGTTAGTCAGTATCTCCAGTGGCTTTCATCAACATGGGTTAGTCAGTATCTCCAGTGGCTTTCATCAACATGGGTTAGTCAGTATCTCCAGTGGCTTCCATCAACATGGGTTAGTCAGTATCTCCAGTGGCTTTCATCAACATGGGTTAGTCAGTATCTCCAGTGGCTTTCATCAACATGGGTTAGTCAGTATCTCCAGTGGCTTTCATCAACATGGGTTAGTCAGTATCTCCAGTGGCTTCCATCAACATGGGTTAGTCAGTATCTCCAGTGGCTTTCATCAACATGGGTTAGTCAGTATCTCCAGTGGCTTTCATCAACATGGGTTAGTCAGTATCTCCAGTGGCTTCCATCAACATGGATTAGTCAGTATCTCCAGTGGCTTTCATCAACATGGGTTAGTCAGTATCTCCAGTGGCTTCCATCAACATGGGTTAGTCAGTATCTCCAGTGGCTTTCATCAACATGGGTTAGTCAGTATCTCCAGTGGCTTCCATCAACATGGGTTAGTCAGTATCTCCAGTGGCTTTCATCAACATGGGTTAGTCAGTATCTCCAGTGGCTTTCATCAACATGGGTTAGTCAGTATCTCCAGTGGCTTCCATCAACATGGGTTAGTCAGTATCTCCAGTGGCTTTCATCAACATGGGTTAGTCAGTATCTCCAGTGGCTTCCATCAACATGGGTTAGTCAGTATCTCCAGTGGCTTTCATCAACATGGGTTAGTCAGTATCTCCAGTGGCTTCCATCAACATGGGTTAGTCAGTATCTCCAGTGGCTTTCATCAACATGGGTTAGTCAGTATCTCCAGTGGCTTTCATCAACATGGGTTAGTCAGTATCTCCAGTGGCTTTCATCAACATGGGTTAGTCAGTATCTCCAGTGGCTTTCATCAACATGGGTTAGTCAGTATCTCCAGTGGCTTTCATCAACATGGGTTAGTCAGTATCTCCAGTGGCTTCCATCAACATGGATTAGTCAGTATCTCCAGTGGCTTTCATCAACATGGGTTAGTCAGTATCTCCAGTGGCTTCCATCAACATGGATTAGTCAGTATCTCCAGTGGCTTTCATCAACATGGGTTAGTCAGTATCTCCAGTGGCTTTCATCAACATGGGTTAGTCAGTATCTCCAGTGGCTTTCATCAACATGGGTTAGTCAGTATCTCCAGTGGCTTCCATCAACATGGGTTAGTCAGTATCTCCAGTGGCTTTCATCAACATGGGTTAGTCAGTATCTCCAGTGGCTTCCATCAACATGGGTTAGTCAGTATCTCCAGTGATTAAAATCCCTCCTGGCCATGGGTAAACATCACTTCATTTTCTCACATGGCCTGAACATGGGTTAGTCAGTATCTCCAGTGATTAAAATCCCTCCTGGCCATGGGTAAACATCACTTCATTTTCTCACATGGCCTGAACATGGGTTAGTCAGTATCTCCAGTGATTAAAATCCCTCCTGGCCATGGGTAAACATCATTTCATTTTCTCACATGGCCTGAACATGGGTTAGTCAGTATCTCCAGTGGCTTTCATCAACATGGGTTAGTCAGTATCTCCAGTGATTAAAATCCCTCCTGGCCATGGGTAAACATCATTTCATTTTCTCACATGGCCTGAACATGGGTTAGTCAGTATCTCCAGTGGCTTTCATCAACATGGGTTAGTCAGTATCTCCAGTGATTAAAATCCCTCCTGGCCATGGGTAAACATCATTTCATTTTCTCACATGGCCTGAACATGGGTTAGTCAGTATCTCCAGTGGCTTTCATCAACATGGGTTAGTCAGTATCTCCAGTGATTAAAATCCCTCCTGGCCATGGGTAAACATCATTTCATTTTCTCACATGGCCTGAACATGGGTTAGTCAGTATCTCCAGTGGCTTTCATCAACATGGGTTAGTCAGTATCTCCAGTGGCTTTCATCAACATGGGTTAGTCAGTATCTCCAGTGGCTTTCATCAACATGGGTTAGTCAGTATCTCCAGTGGCTTCCATCAACATGGGTTAGTCAGTATCTCCAGTGGCTTCCATCAACATGGGTTAGTCAGTATCTCCAGTGGCTTTCATCAACATGGGTTAGTCAGTATCTCCAGTGGCTTCCATCAACATGGGTTAGTCAGTATCTCCAGTGGCTTTCATCAACATGGGTTAGTCAGTATCTCCAGTGGCTTCCATCAACATGGGTTAGTCAGTATCTCCAGTGGCTTCCATCAACATGGGTTAGTCAGTATCTCCAGTGGCTTCCATCAACATGGGTTAGTCAGTATCTCCAGTGGCTTTCATCAACATGGGTTAGTCAGTATCTCCAGTGGCTTTCATCAACATGGGTTAGTCAGTATCTCCAGTGGCTTCCATCAACATGGGTTAGTCAGTATCTCCAGTGGCTTTCATCAACATGGGTTAGTCAGTATCTCCAGTGGCTTCCATCAACATGGGTTAGTCAGTATCTCCAGTGGCTTCCATCAACATGGGTTAGTCAGTATCTCCAGTGGCTTCCATCAACATGGGTTAGTCAGTATCTCCAGTGGCTTTCATCAACATGGGTTAGTCAGTATCTCCAGTGGCTTTCATCAACATGGGTTAGTCAGTATCTCCAGTGGCTTCCATCAACATGGGTTAGTCAGTATCTCCAGTGGCTTTCATCAACATGGGTTAGTCAGTATCTCCAGTGGCTTTCATCAACATGGGTTAGTCAGTATCTCCAGTGGCTTTCATCAACATGGGTTAGTCAGTATCTCCAGTGGCTTCCATCAACATGGGTTAGTCAGTATCTCCAGTGGCTTTCATCAACATGGGTTAGTCAGTATCTCCAGTGGCTTTCATCAACATGGGTTAGTCAGTATCTCCAGTGGCTTTCATCAACATGGATTAGTCAGTATCTCCAGTGGCTTTCATCAACATGGGTTAGTCAGTATCTCCAGTGGCTTCCATCAACATGGGTTAGTCAGTATCTCCAGTGGCTTTCATCAACATGGGTTAGTCAGTATCTCCAGTGGCTTCCATCAACATGGGTTAGTCAGTATCTCCAGTGGCTTTCATCAACATGGGTTAGTCAGTATCTCCAGTGGCTTCCATCAACATGGGTTAGTCAGTATCTCCAGTGGCTTTCATCAACATGGGTTAGTCAGTATCTCCAGTGGCTTTCATCAACATGGGTTAGTCAGTATCTCCAGTGGCGTCCATCAACATGGGTTAGTCAGTATCTCCAGTGGCTTCCATCAACATGGGTTAGTCAGTATCTCCAGTGGCTTTCATCAACATGGGTTAGTCAGTATCTCCAGTGGCTTTCATCAACATGGGTTAGTCAGTATCTCCAGTGGCTTTCATCAACATGGGTTAGTCAGTATCTCCAGTGGCTTTCATCAACATGGGTTAGTCAGTATCTCCAGTGGCTTTCATCAACATGGGTTAGTCAGTATCTCCAGTGGCTTTCATCAACATGGGTTAGTCAGTATCTCCAGTGGCTTCCATCAACATGGATTAGTCAGTATCTCCAGTGGCTTTCATCAACATGGGTTAGTCAGTATCTCCAGTGGCTTTCATCAACATGGGTTAGTCAGTATCTCCAGTGGCTTTCATCAACATGGGTTAGTCAGTATCTCCAGTGGCTTCCATCAACATGGGTTAGTCAGTATCTCCAGTGGCTTCCATCAACATGGGTTAGTCAGTATCTCCAGTGGCTTCCATCAACATGGGTTAGTCAGTATCTCCAGTGGCTTTCATCAACATTAAAGGTGCAATCTGCAATATATACTGCTGTTCATTGGTCATTTCAATGAAAGCATCTCCCTCCCATCCCTCAGCTTAATGGCAAACTATGTGACGGGGGTGCAGTTTTCTTTCGTTTTTTAAAATGAAGTATCTTTTCTAATTCAAGAGGATGGATGTGTTGAGTGTTAATCTAATCACTATCCAGTCCAGTGTGGATGTCTTGGATTTGGAAGGAGCTGACACATGCTCATCTGTTTCCCCTTCTTTGTGTAATAACACTCAGATTACCACAGCTCAAAAACAGGAAATACTGAAACCATAGAGTGTCTGAACTGACATCAGCTTAATCCTCTCACTACCCACTGTACATGTCACTTCCCTTTCACCAAGCTTATTAAGGCTACTTCTTAATTCACTAATCCTCTTTTTCATGGATTCACGCACAAATTCAGGCTGTTGCTTTATCTGCTTAGAGGAAGAATAGTGATGGACAAGCGCGCGCACACACACACACACACACAGTTTTGTATTGCTATCCTTGTGGGGACCAAATAATTGATTTCCTGTCACGCCCTGACCTTAGAGAGCCATTTTATTTCTCTATTTGGTTAGGTCAGGGTGTGATGTGGGGTGGGCATTCTATGTTTTGTTTTCTATGTTTCATTATTTCTATGTTTTGGCCGGGTATGGTTCTCAATCAGGGACAGCTGTCCATCGTTGTCTCTGATTGGGAATCATACTTAGGTAGCGCTTTTTCCCTCCTTTCAGTGTGGGTAGTTGACTTTGTTAGAGGCATCGTAGCCTAAGTTAAGCTTCACGGTCAGTTCTTTGTTTTGTTGGCGACATTTACCTAATAAACAGAAATGTACGCTCACCACGCTGCACCTTGGTCCGCCTCTTACGACGCCCGTGACATTTCCATTCAAAATCATGTTTTCCCTAACCCCTAACCCTAAATCTAACTCTAACCTTAACCCAAAGCCTAACCTTGACTACAAACCCCTTACCCTAACACTATACGTACTGTAACCCTAACTCTTACCCCTAACCCTTACCCTCAACCTAACTACTACCCCTAACCCTTACACTCAACCTAACCCCTACCCCAAACCTTAACCCTCAACCTAACTCCTACCCCTAACCCTTACCCTCAACCTAACTCCTACCCCTAACCATTACCCTCAACCTAACTCCTACCCCTAATCCTTACCCTCAACCTAACTCTAACCCCTAACCCTTACCCTCAACCTAACTCCTACCCCTAATCCTTACCTTCAACCTAACTCCTACCCCAAACCCTTACCCTCAACCTAACTCCTACCCCTAATCCTTACCTTCAACCTAACTCCTACCCCAAACCCTTACCCTCAACCTAACTCTAACCCCTAACCCTTACCCTCAACCTAACTCCTACCCCTAATCCTTACCTTCAACCTAACTCCTACCCCTAATCCTTACCCTCAACCTAACTCCTACCCCTAACCCTTACCCTCAACCTAACTCTAACCCCTAACCCTTACCCTCAACCTAACTCCTACCCCTAACCCTTACCCTCAACCTAACTCCTACCCCTAATCCTTACCTTCAACCTAACTCCTACCCCAAACCCTTACCCTCAACCTAACTCCTACCCCTAATCCTTACCCTCAACCTAACTCTAACCCTAACCCTTACCCTCAACCTAACCCTAACCCTTACCCTCAACCTAACCCTAACCCTAACCCTACCCTCAACTTAACTCCTACCCCTAACCCTTACCCTCAACCTAACCCCACTAACCCTAACCCTCACCCTAACCCTAACCCCTAACCCTTACCCTCAACCTAACCCCACTAACCCTAACCCTCACCCTAACCCTAACCCCTAACCCTTACCCTCAACTTAACTCCTACCCCTAACCCTTACACTCAACCTAACTCCTACCCCAAACCCTTACCCTCAACCTAACTCCTACCCCTAACCTTTACCCTCAACCTAACTCCTACCCCAAACCTTAACCCTCAACCTAACTCTAACCTCTAACCATTTTTACCTTGTCCCTGAGCTGACAAGGTAAAAATCTGTCATTCTGCCCCTGAGCAAGGCAGTTAACCCACTGTTCCCCGGGCGCCGAAGACGTGTATGTCGGTTTTGGCAGCCCCCCGCACCCGAATCTTCATTCTAAACTTAACTTTCATTCTAACCCTAACCTTCATTCTAAACCTAACCTTCATTCTAACCCTAACCTTCATTCTAAACCTAACCTTGATTCTAACCCTAACCATTCTAACCCTAACCTTCATTCTAACCCTAACCATTCTAACCCTAACCATTCTAACCCTAACCATAATTGTTGGGAGCTCTTGGCCTTTCCTGTTCTCTCACCGTCTCCAGACCGGTCGGATGTACAGTATAGAAACGGGGCAGAAAGTTGCAATAGGCTCGTGCAACCCTAGGTTAGATAACAGCATAAACAGAAACCCTCTTAAACCTACCCATAATTATAACCCTAACCCTAGGTTAGATAACAGCATAAACAGAAACCCTCTTAAACCTACCCATAATTATAACCCTAACCCTAAACCTAACCCCTAAGCCTAAAATAGCATTTTTCCTTATGGGGACCAGCAGATACTTACCCCATCCCCAAATTGTCCTTGTTTTGCTATACTTGTGAGGACTTCTGGTACCAACAAGGATAGTTAAACAAAAATACACACATATACACACACACACACACACACACACACACACACACACACACACACACACACACACAAACACTCCCTCTCCGTGTAGATAGCTTGACCTTGCTTCACGTGCCTTCCTGTTCGATCACTAGTGTTGCACACTAATGAGTGTGTGCTGCATGCAGAGAAATGCAGAGCCATGGCTTTTGTGTCAGTCAGTCAGTCAACCTGGTTCTCTGGCTCCCAATCTGATCATTAGTAGTAGTGCTGTCTGTCTGTCTGTCTGTCTGTCTGTCTGTCTGTCTGTCTGTCTTTCCTGTTGCTGCAGTCATGGGATTCTAACCAACACTCTTATTCACTTAATGCTCAGGGCAGGGTACCATTACTGTTAGAGACAGGGTGCCATTACTGTTAGAGACAGGGTACCATTACTGTTAGAGACAGGGTACTATTACTGTTAGAGACAGGGTACCATTACTGTTCAGGACAGGGTACAATTACTGTTAGAGACAGGGTACTATTACTGTTAGAGACAGGGTACTATTACTGTTCAGGACAGGGTACCATTACTGTTAGAGACAGGGTACTATTACTGTTAGAGACAGGGTACTATTACTGTTAGAGACAGGGTACCATTACTGTTAGAGACAGGGTCCCATTACTGTTCAGGACAGGGTACTATTACTGTTAGAGACAGGGTACCATTACTGTTCAGGACAGGGTACCATTACTGTTAGAGACAGGGTACTATTACTGTTAGAGACAGGGTACCATTACTGATCAGGACAGGTTACTATTACTGTTAGAGATAGGGTACCATTACTGTTAGAGACAGGGTACTATTACTGTTAGAGACAGGGTACCATTACTGTTAGAGACAAGGTACTATTACTGCTAGAGACAGGGTACCATTACTGTTAGAGACAGGGTACCATTACTGTTAGAGACAGGGTCCCATTACAGTTAGAGACAGGGTACTATTACTGTTAGAGACAGGGTAATATTACTGTTAGAGAGAGGGTAATATTACTGTTAGAGACAGGGTCCCATTACCATTAGAGACAGGGTCCCATTACTGTTAGAGACAGGGTACCATTACTGTTAGAGACAGGGTACTATTACTGTTAGAGACAGGGTCCCATTACTGTTAGAGACAGGGTACTATTACTGTTAGAGACAGGGTACTATTACTGTTAGAGACAGGGTACCATTACTGTTAGAGACAGGGTATTATTACTGTTAGAGACAGGGTACCATTACTGTTAGAGACAGGGTCCCATTACTGTTAGAGACAGGGTACCATTACTGTTCAGGACAGGGTACCATTACTGTTAGAGAATGGGTACCATTACTATTAGAGACAAGGTCCCATTACTGTTAGAGACAGGATACCATTACTGTTCAGGACAGGGTACCATTACTGTTAGAGACAGGGTACCATTACTGTTAGAGAAAGGGTACCATTACTGTTAGAGACAGGGTACTATTACTGTTAGAGACAGGGTACCATTACTGTTCAGGACAGGGTACCATTACTGTTAGAGACAGGGTACCATTACTGTTAGAGAATGGGTACCATTACTATTAGAGACAAGGTCCCATTACTGTTAGAGACAGGGTACCATTACTGTTCAGGACAGGGTACCATTACTGTTAGAGACAGGGTACCATTACTGTTAGAGACAGGGTACCATTACTGTTAGAGACAGGGTACTATTACTGTTAGAGACAGGGTACCATTACTGTTAGAGACAGGGTACCATTACTGTTAGAGACAGGGTATCATTACTGTTCAGGACAGGGTACTATTACTGTTAGAGACAGGGTACCATTACTGTTCAGGGCAGGGTACTATTACTGTTCAGGACAGGGTACCATTACTGTTAGAGACAGGGTACCATTAGTGTTAGAGACAGGGTACCATTACTGTTAGAGACAGGGTACCATTACTGTTCAGGACAGGGTACCATTACTGTTAGAGACAGGGTACCATTACTGATCAGGACAGGGTACCATTACTGTTAGAGACAGGGTACCATTACTGTTAGAGACAGGGTACCATTACTTTTCAGGACAGGGTACTATTACTGTTAGAGACAGGGCACCATTACTGTTAGAGACAGGGTACTATTACTGTTCAGGACAGGGTACCATTACTGTTCAGGACAGGGTACCATTACTGTTCAGGACAGGGTACCATTACTGTTCAGGACAGGGTACCATTACTGTTCAGGACAGGGTACTATTACTGTTCAGGACAGGGTACTATTACTGTTCAGGACAGGGTACTATTACTGTTAGAGACAGGGTACCATTACTCTTAGAGACAGGGTACCATTACTGTTCAGGACAGGGTACCATTACTGTTCAGGACAGGGTACCATTACTGTTAGAGACAGGGTACCATTACTGTTCAGGACAGGGTACCATTACTGTTCAGGACAGGGTACCATTACTGTTAGAGACAGGGTACCATTACTGTTCAGGACAGGGT
Source organism: Oncorhynchus mykiss (assembly GCF_057628025.1). NCBI lineage: Eukaryota > Metazoa > Chordata > Actinopteri > Salmoniformes > Salmonidae > Oncorhynchus > Oncorhynchus mykiss. Next base: position 51,931,080 of record NC_143044.1, on the reverse strand, counting down.
ACCATTACTGTTCAGGACAGGGTACCATTACTGTTCAGGACAGGGTACCATTACTGATCAGGACAGGGTACCATTACTGTTAGAGACAGGGTACCATTACTGTTAGAGACAGGGTACCATTACTGATCAGGAAAGGGTACCATTACTGTTCAGGACTGGGTACCATTACTGTTCAGGACAGGGTACCATTACTGATCAGGACAGGGTACCATTACTGTTAGAGACAGGGTACCATTACTGATCAGGACAGGGTACCATTACTGTTTAGGACAGGGTACCATTATTGTTAGAGACAGGGTCCCATTACTGTTCAGGACAAGGTACCATTACTGTTAGAGACATGGTACCATTACTGTTAGAGACAGGGTACCATTACTGTTAGAGACAGGGTACCATTACTGTTAGAGACAGGGTACCATTACTGTTAGAGACAGGGTACCATTACTGTTAGAGACAGGGTACCATTACTGTTAGAGACAGGGTACCATTACTGTTAGAGACAGGGTCCCATTACTGTTAGAGACAGGGTCCCATTACTGTTAGAGACAGGGTACCATTACTGTTAGAGACAGGGTCCCATTACTGTTAGAGACAGGGTACCATTACTGTTAGAGACAGGGTACCATTACTGTTAGAGACAGGGTCCCATTACTGTTAGAGACAGGGTCCCATTACAAAATGTATTTGTCTAACTAACCAATATACCATTTAGCAGAAGCTTTATATTTGCAGTTCAGACCGACTGTGTTTTATACCTGAGTAGAATAGTTATACGACACTTCGATGCTTTTGTGACTGCTTTTATGTGATCAAACTGTGGTGCATTATGGGAATCACAGAATTGACACAGTCAATTCTTGTAATAATCTTAGGCTCGTATGTGCTGATCTAGGATCAGGTCCTCCTCGTCCATCTAACGTCATTCATTATTATGTAAAAGATAAAACGGATCCTGTATCAGTTTATCCCACTCTGAGACGCTTTGTGAATACTGGTCTATGAAGTTGATGTTGTTGGCCATTGCTGTCCCGCTCACTCATGTTCTTCACAAGGTTTTACTATCCAGAACCTCATTGTCCCTTTTCTTGGTCATGAACAGGGTGTCTGTACCATGACAACAGCCTTCCTTCACTTCTTCTTCCTGGCGTCGTTCTGCTGGGTCCTGACGGAGGCTTGGCAGTCCTACATGGCCGTCACTGGGAAGGTCCGCACCAGGCTCATCAGGAAGAGGTTCCTCTGTCTGGGATGGGGTGAGTGTCTCTGTCTGGGATGGGGTGAGTGTCTCTGTCTGGGATGAGGTGAGTGTGTCTGTCTGGGATGGGGTGAGTGTCTCTGTCTGGGATGGGGTGAGTGTCTCTGTCTGGGATGGGGTGAGTGTCTCTGTCTCATGGGTCATGACTCTGAAATGTCTTGGTCTCTCTCTATTGGTTCGTAGCTCTGTTCTTTAATGTGTCTATTTATCTCTCTACCCCTCCCTTTTCTCTTCATCTCTCTGTCTCTCTCTCTCTCTCTCTCTCTCTCTCTCTCTACCCCTCCCTTTTCTCTTCATCTCTCTCTCTCTCTCTCTCTCTCTCTCTCTCTCTCTCTCTCTCTGTCTGTCTGTCTGTCTGTCTCTCTCTCTCTCTCTCTCTCTCTCTCTCTCTCTCTCTCTCTCTCCCTCTCTCTCTCTCTCTCTCTCTCTCTCTCTTCATCTCTCTCTCTCTCTCTCTCTCTCTCTCTCTCTCTCTCTCTCTCTTCATCTGGGATGTTGTTGTCTCTGTCGTCCTCCTGTCAGCTAGGTTCTGTGTTGCAGTGCTGATGTGCTCCCTCCATTCCAACTCTCCTAGGGATCTGTACATGGACTTCCCTTGGGCTGCAGGGAGATTGACTAGCTGGCCTGATGGTGGTTTCCTCATAGGAGTTAGCTGATAGCTAGGATTTAACCAAGGCCTCTGCAGTGTTTTAGCACAGCGAGGCTTGTCTTGTTGTTGTTGTTTTTCAGGGTACAGCTACTAGCTAAACGAGAACACTAAGTTATAAAGGAAAGTATGTATGATTATTATTATTAAGAATGTCTATATACATATACATCAGGCCACAGAGAACGAGAGAGAGAGAGAGAGAGAGAGAGAGAGAGAGAGAGAGAGAGAGATAGAGAATGGACTACAGTATACAGTGATGCTCTAGCAGGGGCCGTGCTGTGTGTGTAGGCTACTGTGAGAGGAGGGAGAGAGAGATGACTCTAGCAGGGGCCAGGCTGTGTGTGTAGACTACTGTGAGAGGAAGGAGAGAGATGACTCTCTAGCAGGGCCCAGGCTGTGTGTGTAGACTACTGTGAGAGGAAGGAGAGAGGTGATGCTCTAGCAGGGGCCATGCTGTGTGTGTAGACTACTGTGAGAGGAGGGAGAGAGAGATGACTCTCTAGCAGGGGCCAGGCTGTGTGTGTAGACTACTGTGAGAGGAAGGAGAGAGGTGATGCTCTAGCAGGGGCCATGCTATGTGTGTAGACTACTGTGAGAGGAGGGAGAGAGAGAGGTGACTCTCTAGCAGGGGCCGGGCTGTGTGTGTAGACTACTGTGAGAGGAGGGAGAGAGAGAGGTGACTCTCTAGCAGGGGCCGTGCTGTGTGTGTAGGCTACTGTGAGAGGAGGGAGAGAGAGGTAATGCTCTAGCAGGGGCCGGGCTGTGTGTGTAGGCTACTGTGAGTGGAGGGAGAGAGAGGTGATGCTGTAGCAGGGGCCGGGCTGTATGTGTAGGCTTCTGTGAGAGGAGGGAAATAGAGGTGATGCTGTAGCAGGGGCCGGGCTGTGTGTGTAGGCTACTGTGAGTGTGAGCAAGTGACACAGGAACAGGGAGGAGGGGTCGAGATACCTCAACCAACCAAGCCAACTCTCGCTGTAGTAGACTAATAGCTAGCTAGCTAGGCTAATTATCATCCAATATGATGACGTAGTTTCTGTCTTGACTGCATCAAACAGGGAGAAGCTAGTTAAGCTAGCTAGCTAGGCTAATTATCATCCAATATGATGACGTAGTTTCTGTCTTGACTGCATCAAACAGGGAGAAGCTAGTTAAGCTAGCTAGCTAGGCTAATTATCATCCAATATGATGACGTAGTTTCTGTCTTGACTGCATCAAACAGGGAGAAGCTAGTTAAGCTAGCTAGCTAGGCTAATTATCATCCAATATGATGACGTAGTATCTGTCTTGGCTGCATCAAACAGGGAGAAGCTAGTTAAGCTAGCTAGCTAGGCTAATTATCATCCAATATGATGACGTAGTAGCTGTCTTGGCTGCATCAAACAGGGAGAAGCTAGTTAAGCTAGCTAGCTAGGCTAATTATCATCCAATATGATGACGTAGTAGCTGTCTTGGCTGCATCAAACAGGGAGAAGCTAGTTAGGTAGGCTAACTGAGGCTGCATGCACTTTCTCTTCCTACAAACAACAACTCCATTCAGAATATAATGTAGCAGGCTAAGATAGGTGTTTCCAGCGACCAACCAATTAGAAGCCAGAGTAAAATTACAAGATGCACACGGAGGGTGTCATTGGAAACACTTATCTTCCTGTATCCTCTTTACTACAAATCATAGAAACACTCTATTTTAACATATGTTGATGTTGAATTAACATATGTTGATTCCATCATTTTAATCACATCTTCCATTGATTAGATATCTCCTAACTTTTGTCCCACAGAGAGGCTCTATGACTGTAGCCTATTGCCGCTTTGATGACTTCTGATTGGCCAACAACAACATGCTACATGCGCCCCTCTCGTGAAAAGCAAAAAGCAGCAGCATAAATTATACCATTTCTCTCTGTCTCTACTGCAGCAGTCGTGTTCTGATCTGTATGGGTCCTTCTGGACAAATCAGTTGAAATGACACATACCAGAGACCCATGACATTCATATCAGATCCGACAGTATTTAGAATTCTGGATCCAGACCGGCTTTGGTCCCGGATCAGGTCTCAGGTATTCGGGTACAGGTGGGTCTGTGAAGACATCTACGGACGTCTCATCCAAGGACCTCTTACTTACAGCAAAGACACTTCCCAAATCTCTATTAAGAATCCAATTGATTACGAAAGAGCCCACACACTCATTCCTCCTGTTACCTAGCAACAAACAAGAACCTCTCTCTTCATTCGTCATTGCAGTTCACGGCCGAACTACAATATGTGCATTGTTACGTTATGCCGATAAAGCAAATTGAAATGAGAGAGAGAGAGAGAGAGAGAGAGAGAGAGAGAGAGAGAGAGAGAGAGAGAGAGAGAGAGAGAGAGAGAGAGAGAGGTGAGTAGGTAAAGGCTGATATATATAGACATTCTAAATGTAAATGATAAAATCGTGTGGTCTTGGTCGATGTTAGAAGGTTAGATGTTGTATGGTCATGTTAGGCGAGAAGAAAATAGATGAGTTGTATCTGTGCTGTATCTTTTGTCCTGCAACTGCACAGAACTTAAAACATTTTAATTATTCGCCTACCTCCTCATGCCTTTTGCACACATTGTATATAGACTCCCCCTTTGTTTTCTACTGTGTTATTGGCTTGTTTATTGTTTACTCCATGTGTAACTCTGTTGTTGTCTGCTCATACTGCTATGCTTTATCTTGGCCAGGTCACAGTTGTAAATGAGAACTTGTTCTCAACTGGCCTCCCTGGTTAAATAAAGGTGTTCTCAACTGGCCTCCCTGGTTAAATAAAAGGTGAAATAAAATAATAAAATATGAGAGGACGTCTCTGAGAACAAATAACAGTAAACTCATCCATTGTAGCATCTCTGTAGACTCATCTATTGTAGCATCTCTGTAGACTCATCCATTGTAGCATCTCTGTAGACTCATCCATTGTAGCATCTCTGTAGACTCATCCATTGTAGCATCTCTGTAGACTCATCCATTGTAGCAGCTCTGTAGACTCATCCATTGTAGCATATCTGTAGACTCATCCATTGTAGCATCTCTGTAGACTCATCCATTGCAACATCTCTGTAGACTCATCCATTGTAGCAGCTCTGTGAGGATACGATACTGTCAGAAACATGGGTTTGTTTTCTATGAAAGTATGAGTCAACAGTTATGAAACTTATGTGAAGAACCAATACAATCCTCAAGCATCAACATTACATGTTGCTTTTTGTACTGCAGGTGTTCAGTATAATCTAACATCTCTGTGGGGTTTATAGTTTAAAGTAAGAATTGATTTTCTCATCTTGTTCAGATTGTAAATATTAGCTTTTTTTTTTAACAGTAAATCAAGCAACGTTGGTGTTTGTGCTTAGCGTGTGTTTACATGAACGTGTGTGTACATCAGAGCTCTGGAGGCTACGTGATTTATGCCATAGCGCCGTACATTAGAGGCCCATTTACCTCTTCAGCACTGGGAGAGACAAGTGGACGACCACAAGGTCTCCGCCCCCACCTCCAGGAAATGTGACTGCATCAGTAAATCCTTCCCAGGCTGGGTGTGTGTGTGTGTGTGTGTGTGTGTGTGTGTGTGTGTGTGTGTGTGTGTGTGTGTGTGTGTGTGTGTGTGTGTGTGTGTGTGTGTGTGTGTGTGTGCGTGTGCGTGTGTGTGTGTTCCCAGGCCATGCCGAGAGGGAAGGTGTTTATATTCCCGGATGGACTGCAACAATCCATAACAGAGATCCAGGTGGTGTAGAGGGGGAACAAGCCCCATGTACCAGAGAGGGAGACCCACTGTAGTCTCTCATAGGGATTGTTTTCATTGTGTTACTGTGTGTGTAGGTAGCACTGCTCTTAAAGCTAGAATCCCACATTGAAACAATAACAATAACTTTTGGAAAAAGAAAGTTGTGACGGGCCTGAAGAAATGTAACCACATTCAAATTCATAGATGTATCTCCGGATGTAAGGACTGACCTTCCATGAAATCAAGTTATGAAATATAGTTTTTGGGGCGGCAGGTAGCCTAGTGGTTAGAGCGTTGGGCCAGTAACCAGCAGGTAGCCTAGTGGTTAGAGCGTTGTGTCAGTAACCAGCAGGTAGCCTAGTGGTTAGAGCATTGGGCCAGTAACCAGCAGGTAGCCTAGTGGTTAGAGTGTTGGGCCAGTAACCAGCAGGTAGCCTAGTGGTTAGAGCGTTGGGCCAGTAACCAGCAGGTAGCCTAGTGGTTAGAGCGTTGGGCCAGTAACCAGCAGGTAGCCTAGTGGTTAGAGCGTTGGGCCAGTAACCAGCAGGTAGCCTAGTGGTTAGAGCGTTGGGCCAGTAACCAGCAGGTAGCCTAGTGGTTAGAGCGTTGGGCCAGTAACCAGCAGGTAGCCTAGTGGTTAGAGCGTTGGGCCAGTAACCAACAGGTAGCCTAGTGGTTAGAGCGTTGGGCCAGTAACCAGCAGGTAGCCTAGTGGTTAGAGCGTTGTGTCAGTAACCAGAAGGTTGCTTGATCGAATCCCTGAGCTGACAAGGTAAAAATCAGTCGTTCAGCTCCTGAACAAGGCAGTTAACTCACTGTTCCCCGGTAGGCCATCATTGTAAATATGAATTTGTTCTTAACTGACTTACCTAGTTATGAGGCATTCATGAAAAGCAAAATTCTCTGTTACAAATCAGGTACTTCTCACGTGTCAGAGATCTCTTGTGGACCTGGTTTTGAACCGGAGACATATCTTGTGTGAGTCAAGCATGAAAAGCACTCTACTCTACTGAAACTGAGAGTTCAAGAATCTACAAGGAGTAATACGAATTTCACTGATATTCTTTGCATGTAATTCCCATAATGAGGTATTTATGAAAAGTGGCATTCTCTGTTACAAATCAGGTGCTTCTCGTATGTATCAGAGAAATGTGTTTTTGCACCAGGGACCTTTCTCGTGTGAGGCAAACGTGATAACCACTACACTACGGAAACTGCTGTTTGAATTAGTAAACGGAATCATTATCTGAGGCTATACAGTGTTTGTTTACATTCACATTGTGTACAAACATTGGGGTAAATCATACTTATATTTGGGGTTCTGATGGGGTACGACAGTTGAACTAAGCTCATGAGGCATTTATAAGTTATATTGTTCAAGAATCAGTGGGTATATATCATTAATTTATAAAACCAAGCAACTAAGGATTCTATCTTTAAATACACTAAGCTTCTTATCTTGACTGGAGTTCTATCGGCAGAACACTGCCTCTATGGAGCTAATGATGAAGGAGATAGTTAACCTGCACATTCTGGAAGACATTCTGTATGGCATTCTGTATGACATTCTGGATGACATTCTGTATGGCATTCTGTATGACATTCTGTATGACGGCTGTATGACGACTGTATGACATTCTGTATGACGGCTGTATGACATTGTACGACATTCTGTATGACGGCTGTGTGACATTCTGGATGACATTCTGGATGACGGCTGTATGACATTCTGTATGACATTCTGTATGACATTCTGTATGACATTCTGTAAGACATTCTGTATGACATTCTGCATGACGGCTGTATGACATTCTGTATGACATTCTGGAGGACATTCTGTATGACATTCTGGAGGACATTCTGTATGACGGCTGTACGACACAATGAAACAAGCATTCAGAACTACCTGTCTTATTGTTCATGTGTTCATTCTTGTCTTTTTCAGGATTACCTGCGTTGGTGGTTGCCGTCTCAATGGGATTCACCAAAGCAAAAGGCTATGGGACACCCCAGTAGTATGTTTTTTTCTCACTTCTTTCTTTCTACCTATGTGTCACCTTGGTAGTTCTGATATTTTAGTAACGATTATAATGTATAGCATGTGGCATTTGCTCATGGTTATCACTGTCTATATCCCAAAATGCAATTGTTTTCATCTGTAAAGCCTCATACTAATTGTGTCAATGGTAATTTAAATCAGAACAGTTTCATTTTCAGAAATGTTGGTAAATTAGCTTTTATTGTTTAAAGAACTAGATGGGTGTGTTTTCTCACTATCTAATCATGGCATGGGCTTGTTCAATTACAAAGGAGAGCCTCACACTCTAGGAGTTTAATAACCAACGTTTGACAGACAAGCTGTCTTCATCAGGGTGTAATGACAAACACTGTGGGTCACTAGTTTATATACTTTGAAAGGACACACGCACACAGGTGTCTGTAATCAAGGGGTTGTTCAATGACACGTATTTGTCTCAAATCTATCACACGATGGTTTCATTTCAGAGAGACAAAGAATCATGTGTTTTTTGCTAAACGTTATACATCCGCCTCACTCAGATAAATAAGTAGTTCTACTAGGTTTTACACAGTCAAATGTAACAAATAACTACATATTTAATAAAGAACTTTACACATTTTACATTTGTGACATCAGTATTACAAAAATGTTAATTAATGATAATAATATTGCTTCTTTAACGAGGACAATAGTTTTCAGCTGTGCTAACATAATTGCAAAAGTGTTTTCTAATGATCAATTAGCCTTTTAAAATGATAAACCTGGATTAGCTAACACAACGTGCCATTGGAACACAGGAGTGATGGTTGCTGATAATGGGCCTCTGTACGCCTATGTAGATATTCCAAACAGCCGTTTCCAGCTACAATAGTCATTTACAACATTAACAATGTCTACACTGTATTTCTGATCAATGTTATGTTATTATAATGGACCATGGCTTTTCTTTCAAAAACAAAGACATTTCTAAGTGACCCCAAACTTTTGAACGTTAGTGTATATGCAAAACATTTACATTTGACATTTTAGTGATTAAGCAGATGCTGTTATGCAGGCAGACTTACAGGTGGTGCATTCATCCTAAGATAGCTGGGTGGGACAACAACATAGCACAGTTAAAGATATTTGCAAAAAAATATTGTTTTATTTCACATCTAAAATCTGTGAATTAAAAAAATCTGAGAACAATAATATATTAAGCACACATGAATGTACCCACATGCAATGATTTCTGAAGAAAAAACACAAATGTGAAAACTTGGTTAGATAGGCTAGGGTGAACCCTACAAACCCCAAGACAACCCCAGTGGGCATTTTAGAAGATTCTGACAAACCCCCATCTCCTCCTGAGTTGTGTCCCAGCTGAATACTAGTACATAAACCATGTTTTAAAACTCTCGTTAGCATTTTATTCCCCAGTAAAACTTCCTGAAGCAGAACCACAGCATATGCCTGTACTCCCTTGACACTGGAGGATAACACAACTGTATGCAGCTGTGCACCATTAAGTTGATGTGATTCTGGGGTTTCATTTCTTTGTGGGAGTTGGTTCGCTAGCTGATGTCTCCTCTTCTCCTCTCCGCTCCTCTCCAATCCACTCCTCTTCTCATCTCCTCTCCACTTCTCTCCACTCCACTCCACTCATCTTCTCTTCTCCACTCCTCTCCACTCCACTCCTCTTCTCTTCCCCACTCCTCTCCACTCAACTCCACTCCTCTTCTCTTCTCTTCTCCTCTCCTCTCCACTTCTCTTCTCTTCTCTTCTCCTCTCATCTCCACTCCACTCTTCTCCTCTCATCTCCTCTCCACTTCTCTCCACTCCACTCCACTCATCTTCTCTTCTCCACTCCTCTCCACTCCACTCCTCTCCTCTTCCCCACTCAACTCCACTCCTCTTCTCTTCTCTTCTCTTCTCTTGTCCTCTCCTCTCCTCTCCTCTCCTCTCCTCTCCTCTCCTCTCCTCTCCTCTCCACTCCACTCCACTCCACTCCACTCCACTCTTCTCTTCTCTTCTCTTCTCCACTTCTCTCCACTCCACTCCACTCATCTTCTCTTCTCCACTCCTCTCCACTCCACTCCTCTTCTCTTCCCCACTCCTCTCTACTCAACTCCACTCCTCTTCTCTTCTCTTCTCCTCTCCTCTCCACTCCACTCTTCTCCTCTCATCTCCACTCCACTCCACTCATCTTCTCTTCTCCACTCCTCTCCACTCCACTCCTCTTCTCTTCCCCACTCAACTCCTCTTCTCTTCTCTTCTCTTCTCTTCTCTTCTCTTCTCTTCTCTTCTCTTCTCTTCTCTTCTCTTCTCTTCTCTTCTCTTCTCTTCTCTTCTCTTCTCTTCTCTTCTCTTCTCTTCTCTTCTCTTCTCTTCTCTTCTCTTCTCTTCTCCTCTCCTCTCCTCTCCTCTCCTCTCCTCTCCTCTTCTCTTCTCTTCTCTTCTCTTCTCTTCTCTTCTCTTCTCTTCTCTTCTCTTCTCTTCTCTTCTCTTCTCCTCTCCACTCCACTCCTCTCCTCTCCACTCCACTCCACTCCACTCCACTCCTCACTTCTCTTCTCTTCTCTTCTCTTCTCCTCTCTTCTCCACTTCAATCCTCTCCTCTCCACTCCTCTCCTCCTCTCTGCTCTTCTCCTCTCTTTTCCTCTCATCCTTTCCTCTCCTCCTCTCTCTACAGTTGCTGGCTATCTCTAGAAGGTGGTCTCCTGTATGCCTTTGTTGGACCGGCAGCAGCAGTGGTTCTGGTATGTATTATAGTACTGCTGATTAAAGTACATATTATAGCAATACAGTACTGCTGATTGCAGTATCATTGTATGTTTAGGTTAAGTACTATTCAAGGTTGAAGGTGTCTTAATTATCCCATACATAATATTGGTTTACAGGCAGGATGAGCATACAGTACATACAGTACATACTATCACATATAAAACATAGACTCATTCATTGCCTTTTTGGTTATTGTTGTAAATGTACATTTTGTAAAACAGGAAGTGTTTGCTGAAAGAAAGGTCGATTCTTAGTGTTTACTACAATCACTGTCTACACTCGTAGAAAAAAAAGGTGCTATCTAGGCCCTAAAAGGTTTTTGGGGCTGTGCCCATAGGAGAACCCTTTGAAGAACCCGTTTGGATTCCATTGAAAAAACCTTTCTGCAGAAGGTTCTACATTGAACTCAAAAGGGTTCTACCTGGAACCAAAAAGGAAAAATGATCCTATGGGACTAGCTTTTTTGCCAAGAGTGTAGCCTCCTTCCAAAATCTTGACATTTTTCATCAAAGCAGTTAGCACTGATTAAATTACATTCAAAATACTTGATGTATCCCACAAGGGGCAATTATTGCAAATCTGGTGTTAGTGTTTGAGTTACTGTTTGTCTAAGGAGGTGCTTTTGCTTTGTAAAATAACAGCAGCTGCTGTCAGACAGACAAAGCCTCCCTGAAGGCTCTGGTGTTGGATTGAGGGGAACATAGAGGTCAGGTCTTGCGAGTTAGTACATTTAATGTCAGTGCCATGAGTAAGCCATACAGCCCTAGATGTCACTTTACAACAGAGGAGAGGAAGAATAGAGGAGAGAGACCATAATATAGAGAGATCATGATAGAGGAGAGAGACCATAATATAGAGAGATCATAATATAGAGAGATCATAATAGAGGAGAGAGATCATAATAGAGGAGAGAGATCATTATATAGAGAGATCATAATAGAGGAGAGAGATCATAATATAGAGAGATCATAATAGAGGAGAGAGATCATAATAGAGGAGAGAGATCATAGTAGAGGAGAGAGATCATAGTAGAGGAGAGATCATAATAGAGGAGAGAGATCATAATAGAGGAGAGAGATCATTATATAGAGAGATCATTATATAGAGAGATCATAATATAGAGAGATCATAATAGAGGAGGGAGATCATAATAGAGGAGAGAGATCATAATATAGAAATATCATAATAGAGGAAAGAGATCATAATATAGAGAGATCATTATATAGAGAGATCATAATATAGAGAGATCATAATAGAGGATAGAGATCATAATAGAGGAGAGAGATCATAATTGAGGAGATAGATCATAATAGAAGAGAGAGATCATAATAGAAGAGAGAGATCATAATACAGGAGAGAGATCATAATAGAAGAGAGAGATCATAATAGAGGATAGAGATCATAATAGAGGTGAGAGATCACAATTGAGGAGATAGATCATAATAGAATAGAGAGATCATAATAGAAGAGAGAGATCATAATAGAAGAGAGAGATCATAATACAGGAGAGAGATCATAATAGAAGAGAGAGATCATAATAGAAGAGAGAGATCATAATAGAAGAGAGAGATCATAATACAGGAGAGAGATCATAATAGTTGAAAGAGATCATAATAGAGGAGGGAGATCATAATAGAGGAGAGAGATCATAATAGAGGAGAGAGATCAGAATAGAGGAGAGAGATCAGAATAGAGGAGAGACAGAATGTGTACTGTACACTAATGATGTCAATCACCTTTTGTATTTCACAAGGATAATAACATCTTATTGACATACTAATGCAGCTAACTTTCCTAAAGTACACAAGTGTCTTTAGATGTGACATTGTTCCCTCACCTTACTCCAGGACTGGGGTCCATTCCATTAGGAGGATTGGAGTTGGAATCCACATTTCTGTTTACTTCCTTTATTGAAATGGAAGTGACCCCAATCCTGCCCTGTTCCCCCTGTATGAAAATGTAAATGTCTCCCTTCAGACCTTGACAGTGTCCTCTTAGTGTAATGGAGTCGTGTTGGTGAGTGGGAGAGCCAGGCTGATTCCCACCAGTTACACTGCTTTTCTCTGTAAACAGTTGAATATCAGGGAGTGTAACTAGTTATATGTTTTCATTCGTCTCTGATTCAAACCGGCAACCTTTCAGTTACTGGCCCAGTGCTTTGAACCGGTAGCCCCATATTACTAAATATATTCAAGTTTCCCTCAGGTATATGACTAAATATAGTCAGGTTTCCCTCAGGTATATGACTAAATATATTCAAGATTCCCTCAGGTATATGACTAAATATATTCAGGTTTCCCTCAGGTACATGACTATACCGTATATATTCAGGTTTCCTTCAGGTTTATGACTAAATATATTCAGGTTTCCCTCAGGTACATGACTAAATATATTCAGGTTTCCTTCAGGTATATGACTAAATATATTCAAGATTCCCTCAGGTATATGACTAAATATATTCAGGTTTCCTTCAGGTATATGACTAAATATATTCAGGTTTCCCTCAGGTTTATGACTAAATATATTCAGGTTTCCCTCAGGTATATGACTAAATATATTCAAGATTCCCTCAGGTATATGACTAAATATATTCAGGTTTCCCTCAGGTATATGACTAAATATATTCAGGTTTCCCTCAGGTACATGACTATACCGTATATATTCAGGTTTCCTTCAGGTTTATGACTAAATATATTCAGGTTTCCCTCAGGTACATGACTAAATATATTCAGGTTTCCTTCAGGTATATGACTAAATATATTCAAGATTCCCTCAGGTATATGACTAAATATATTCAAGATTCCCTCAGGTATATGACTAAATATATTCAGGTTTCCTTCAGGTATATGACTAAATATATTCAGGTTTCCTTCAGGTATATGACTAAATATATTCAGGTTTCCTTCAGGTATATGACTAAATATATTCAGGTTTCCCTCAGGTATATGACTAAATATATTCAGGTTTCCTTCAGGTACATGACTAAATATATTCAGGTTTCCCTTCAGGTACATGACTAAATATATTCAGGTTTCCCTCAGGTACATGACTAAATATATTCAGGTTTCCTTCAGGTATATGACTAAATATATTCAGGTTTCCCTCAGGTATATGACTAAATATATTCAGGTTTCCTTCAGGTTTATGACTAAATATATTCAGGTTTCCCTCAGGTACATGACTAAATATATTCAGGTTTCCTTCAGGTATATGACTAAATATATTCAGGTTTCCTTCAGGTACATGACTAAATATATTCAGGTTTCCTTCAGGTATATGACAAAATATATTCAGGTTTCCTTCAGGTACATGACTAAATATATTCAGGTTTCCTTCAGGTACATGACTATACAGTATATGTTCAGGTTTCCTTCAGGTACATGACTAAATATATTCAGGTTTCCCTCAGGTACATGACTATACAGTATATATTCAGGTTTCCTTCAGGTTTATGACTAAATATATTCAGGTTTCCTTCAGGTATATGACTAAATATATTCAGGTTTCCTTCAGGTTTATGACTAAATATATTCAGGTTTCCCTCAGGTACATGACTAAATATATTCAGGTTTCCTTCAGGTTTATGACTAAATATATTCAGGTTTCCCTCAGGTACATGACTAAATATATTCAGGTTTCCTTCAGGTATATGACTAAATATATTCAGGTTTCCTTCAGGTATATGACTAAATATATTCAGGTTTCCTTCAGGTTTATGACTAAATATATTCAGGTTTCCTTCAGGTACATGACTAAATATATTCAGGTTTCCTTCAGGTATATGACTATACAGTATATATTCAGGTTTCCCTCAGGTACATGACTATACAGTATATATTCAGGTTTCCTTCAGGTATATGACTATACAGTATATATTCAGGTTTCCCTCAGGTACATGACTATACAGTATATATTCAGGTTTCCTTCAGGTATATGACTATACAGTATATATTCAGGTTTCCCTCAGGTACATGACTATACAGTATATATTCAGGTTTCCTTCAGGTATATGACTAAATATATTCAGGTTTCCCTCAGGTACATGACTAAATATATTCAGGTTTCCTTCAGGTATATGACTAAATATATTCAGGTTTCCCTCAGGTATATGAATATGTATGTGAAGGTGTTCCTTCTCTATGAACAGGTCAACATGGTGATTGGTATCCTGGTGTTCAACAAGCTGGTCTCCAGAGACGGGATTCTGGAGAAGAAGCCGAAGCATCGAGCTGGGTAAGAAACCACCTACAGCAAAGATATAGAATCTCTATTCTATTCTATTTCTATGACCTGTAGTATGTCTGAAGCAGCTGGGTAAGAGAGCACCTACTTATACAATACATTGTGATACACAACAAAGACAGACAGCAACTAGTCATTCTTCCTTATTTAGTTATACTTCCTTATATGGACATTGAACTACTCCGTGTTGGCTGGAGTGTTGACTGTATAGTCCTAAGATCTGCAGTGGTCTACTTCTCCAGTCCTTTAGTATACATTGTAGTCTGACTCCCCCCCACCACACATTCACACAGACCCTCTGAATCTCTTCATTTTCCATATGGAGATTAGGCCTCGTTCTTTACTCTGTCTGATGGGAGAACATTAGAGGCATCAACATAAAGAGGTCACATCTCTCTGGGGGAGACGACGTGTGTGTGTGTGTGTGTGTGTGTGTGTGTGTGCGTGTGTGTGTGGAGAGTAGGGGGGAGACGTGGCAGAATCAGTCCATAATGAAAATAGTTTAAAACGCCCACCACCCACAGGTCCCCAGATTGGCCCTGACTACTACTAACGAGATACACATCTGGAATGAGTTATTTTCTGTCGTCTTCTTGTTGGTTGGTACACCAGCATCCCTGTTAAACAGCCCCACATAAAGACTGGTTTATACTCGGTCTAACAACATGTCTGTAGACCACTAGAATGTGACAACTGTCCACAGACAGTCCTTAGATCTACTGTAAACCAGCCTTATGTCATCTTGTCATGTGTTTTTAGAACACTTTGGCCCTGCCTGACTACTACTAGTGTGATACAGAAAGTTGGGATGCCATTCCTAGTGATGTTTTTGTCACTAACGTCATTTTATGTCTTCATCTTGATGCGTGTTAATCCCAAAGCCCTCTACAACACCCACGCTAACATTGGCCATGTCTGTCTGGAAACTGCTAACATGAAAAGTTGTGGGTGCTACTGTTTTTCCTTTGTGTGGTGTTGAGGTCTGTGGGGCCCATTTTCAGTGTTTACTAAATGAAAAATGCAATTAATGATTTTTTCAATCTGGACTCGTTGGCCTTGGCTCATTTTCTGTGAAGAACATATAAAATAACACCTTTTTATTGAGTGCACACTGTGAAACTACACAATACATTTTTTATTTATTGTATTTTTTTATTTAACCATTACTAACTTGGCAAGTCTTGCGGGAACCTGCACGATGTTATTACAGTATATTATTTCGATACATTGTCAAAAAAAAAAAAAAAATGTCCAAACTCTCCCCCAGGCGGCAGGTGCAAATTGGGTGAGGAACACAACAGAGAAATAGCTTTGCATGTCTGGCTCATCACCACAATGAATCAGTAAGGCAAAAATCACCTCTGCTCAGAGAGACTTCAAAATAATTTTTGCAGAGAGAGAAGATGGTGTGGAAAGAGTGTTTTCCACTTTGGAAGATGAAGCATTTTCAGAATATGAGGATCATGTTTCTGTCAATTCAGAGTCGGACAGTGAGTTGGAAGAATAGGATGAGATTGACCCTCAGCCAGCCCCAGGACCAGCCCGTCATCAACCAGCCCCAGGACCAGCCCGTCAGCAACCAGCCCCAGGACCAGCCCGTCAGCAATCAGCCCCAGGACCAGCCCGTCAGCAACCAGCCCCAGCACCCAGCCCCAGGACCAACCTGTCAGCAACCAGCCCCAGGACCAGCCCGTCAGCAATCAGCCCCAGGACCAGCCCGTCAGCAACCAGCCCCAGGACCAGCCCATCAGCAACCAGCTCCAGGACCAGCCCGTCAGCAACCAGGACCAGCCTGTCAGCAACCAGCCCCAGGACCAGCCCATCAGCAACCAGCCCCAGGACCAGCCCTTCAGCAACCAACCAGCCCCAGGACCAGACCATCAGCAACCAGCCCCAGGACCAGCCCGTCAGCAACCAGCCCCAGGACCAGCCCGTCAGCAACCAGGACCAGGACCAGCCCTTCAGAAACCAGCCCCAGGACCAGCCCATCAGCAGCCAACCATACCCAGGACCAGTCCGTCAGCAGCCAACCATACCCAGGACCAGTCCGTCAGTAACCTACAGGAGGAGAAATATGGATGTCAAAACATTTTGAAATTGAATGGTCTTCTTGTCCAAGGAATGGACCACCCCTCATGACTGCCAATGTGATAAAGATACACCCAGGACCATCCCTCATGACTGCCAATGTGATAAAGATACACCCAGGACCACCCCTCATGGCTGCCAATGTGATAAAGATACACCCAGGACCATCCCTCATGACTGCCAATGTGATAAAGATACACCCAGGACCACCCCTCATGGCTGCCAATGTGATAAAGATACACCCAGGACCACCCCTCATGACTGCCAATGCGATAAAGATACACCCAGGACCATCCCTCATGACTGCCAATGTGATAAAGATACACCCAGGACCACCCCTCATGGCTGCCAATGTGATAAAGATACACCCAGGACCACCCCTCATGGCTGCCAATGTGATAAAGATACACCCAGGACCACCCCTCATGACTGCCAATGTGATAAAGATACACCCAGGACCACCCCTCATGACTGCCAATGTGATAAAGATACACCCAGGACCACCCCTCATGGCTGCCAATGTGATAAAGATACACCCAGGACCACCCCTCATGGCTGCCAATGTGATAAAGATACACCCAGGACCATCCCTCATGGCTGCCAATGTGATAAAGATACAACCAGGACCATCCCTCATGACTGCCAATGTGATAAAGATACACCCAGAACCACCCCTCATGACTGCCAATGTGATAAAGATACACCCAGGACCATCCCTCATAGCTGCCAATGTGATAAAGATACAACCAGGACCATCCCTCATGGCTGCCAATGTGATAAAGATACACCCAGGACCACCCCTCATGGCTGCCAATGTGATAAAGATACAACCAGGACCATCCCTCATGACTGCCAATGTGATAAAGATACAACCAGGACCATCCCTCATGACTGCCAATGTGATAAAGATACACCCAGGACCATCCCTCATGGCTGCCAATGTGATAAAGATACACCCAGGACCATCCCTCATGGCTGCCAATGTGATAAAGATACAACCAGGACCACCCCTCATGACTGCCAATGTGATAAAGATACACCCAGGACCACCCCTCATGACTGCCAATGTGATAAAGATACACCCAGGACCATCCCTCATGGCTGCCAATGTGATAAAGATACACCCAGGACCATCCCTCATGGCTGCCAATGTGATAAAGATACAACCAGGACCACCCCTCATGGCTGCCAATGTGATAAAGATACAACCAGGACCATCCCTCATGACTGCCAATGTGATAAAGATACAACCAGGACCATCCCTCATGGCTGCCAATGTGATAAAGATACACCCAGGACCATCCCTCATGACTGCCAATGTGATAAAGATACAACCAGGACCATCCCTCATGGCTGCCAATGTGATAAAGATACACCCAGGACCACCCCTCATGACTGCTAATGTGATAAAGATACAACCAGGACCATCCCTCATGGCTGCCAATGTGATAAAGATACACCCAGGACCACCCCTCATGACTGCCAATGTGATAAAGATACACCCAGGACCACCCCTCATGACTGCCAATGTGATAAAGATACACCCAGGACCACCCCTCATGACTGCCAATGTGATAAAGATACAACCAGGACCACCCCTCATGACTGCCAATGTGATAAAGATACACCCAGGACCACCCCTCATGACTGCCAATGTGATAAAGATACACCCAGGACCACCCCTCATGACTGCCAATGTGATAAAGATACAACCAGGACCACCCCTCATGGTGCAAGAAATACATTTGCAACACACACACAGTTAAACTCTGTCCCTCATGTGGTGTGTAGACCGGCCTTGATTTGTGTTCAATGGGGCTCATTTATCATTTCCATAAAATACTGTAGGAATATTTGTCCTTCCAATGTGTTCAGTTCAAAGCAATAAACATCAATTGTGATGAAAACCTTGTTTCATTTATATTTGTTCAAGATAAACATGATTTATTCCACCCATGTCTTGATTATAATTTATTTTTGTTTATAGCGCTTGAATAGATAAATGAGTTAAATGGCAAATATGAACCATGTATGCTGTCTATATTGCTTGTAATTGATATAAGTCAACATCTAAGTATGAATTATTAAGTATTTTTACATAAATTGTTATGGCTGTATTGTTTTATAACCCCAAAATGTTGTGTGTCCATCAGACCCGTGAACATTGGGTGAATAGCATGAACACCACACAAGGGTTAAAAACACGGACAAATTCGCCCTAGATTCTGCTAATATGATAGAGAACGTTGGGATGGTGTAGTGCTGCTTCTTCACTACTGTCATCACTAGTGTCCACGTGTTGAATGAGAGAACAGAAGGAATGCTATGCTAGTCATAGTGCTGCTTCTTCACTACTGTCATCACTAGTGTCCACATGTTGTATGAGAGAACAGAAGGAATGCTATGCTAGTCATAGTGCTGCTTCTTCACTACTATCATCACTAGTGTCCATGTTGTATGAGAGAACAGAAGGAATGCTATGCTAGTCATAGTGCTGCTTCTTCACTAAACACTGTTGTTTTGTTGTTTGTTGTCCCACAGACCGATGAACGAGCCCCATACAGGGTTAACTCTGAAATGTGCCAAGTGTGGTGTGGTGTCCACCACTGCTCTCTCTGCAACTACAGCCAGTAATGCCATGTAAGTTCTCTCTTACAGGACATCGATGCCTGGCACTGGGAATTCATGAGATTAACTGTGTGTGCATTTGTGTGCATGACTGGTCACATGGTCTCTGTGTGTGTGTGTGTGTGTGTGTGTGTGTGTGTGTGTGTGTGTGTCTGGACCAAGACCTTGGAAGATCTACAGAGAATGAACAGGACAGAAAATGTGTCCTTGCGTAGATAGCTAATGTTAGACCTACAGTAGAGTACTGGGCAGTCAGACAGTAATGTTAGACCTGTAGTAGATTACTGGGCAGTCAGACAGTAATGTTAGACCTGTAGTAGAGTACTGGACAGTCAGACAGTAATGTTAGACCTGTAGTAGAGTACTGGGCAGTCAGACAGTAATGTTAGACCTATAGTAGAGTACTGGACGAGTCAGACAGTAATGTTAGACCTGTAGTAGAGTACTGGGCAGTCAGACAGTAATGTTAGACCTGTAGTAGAGTACTGGGTAGTCAGACAGTAATGTTAGACCTGTAGTAGAGTACTGGGTAGTCAGACAGTAATGTTAGACCTGTAGTAGAGTACTGGGCAGTCAGACAGTAATGTCTTGCATGTCAGAGAGACAACAGAACACTATCTGGTAAGAGAGTATGTGTCCTTACACAGTAGATGATGGTTCTGGTGCTTCTGTATTTGTAGACTGAACTGCTGGCTTTGTGAGTCATTAGTCTGGCCCGGCAGTAATGTATTCTATCTACAAGAAAGACCACTGTAGTAGTCTGGCCAGGCAGTAATGTCTTCTATCTACAAGAAAAACCACTGTAGTAGTCTGGCCAGGCAGTAATGTCTTCTATCTACAAGAAAAACCACTGTAGTAGTCTGGCCAGGCAGTAATGTCTTCTATCTACAAGAAAGACCACTGTGATAGAATACATTACTGCCTGGCCAGACTATCTACAAGAAAGACCACTGTAGTAGTCTGGCCAGGCAGTAATGTATTCTATCTACAAGAAAGACCACTGTAGTAGTCTGGCCAGGCAGTAATGTCTTCTATCTACAAGAAAAACCACTGTAGTAGTCTGGCCAGGCAGTAATGTCTTCTATTTACAAGAAAGACCACTGTAGTAGTCTGGCCAGGCAGTAATGTATTCTATCTACAAGAAAGACCACTGTAGTAGTCTGGCCAGGCAGTAATGTATTCTATCTACAATAAAGACCACTGTAGTAGTCTGGCCAGGCAGTAATGTCTTCTATCTACAAGAAACACCACTGTAGTAGTCTGGCCAGGCAGTAATGTCTTCTATCTACAAGAAAGACAACTGTAGTAGTCTGGCCAGGCAGTAATGTCTTCTATCTACAAGAAAGACCACTGTAGTAGTCTGGCCAGGCAGTAATGTATTCTATCTACAAGAAAGACCACTGTAGTAGTCTGGCCAGGCAGTAATGTCTTCTATCTACAAGAAAAACCACTGTAGTAGTCTGGCCAGGCAGTAATGTCTTCTATCTACAAGAAAGACCACTGTGATAGTCTGGCCAGGCAGTAATGTCTTCTATTTACAAGAAAGACCACTGTAGTAGTCTGGCCAGGCAGTAATGTATTCTATCTACAAGAAAGACCACTGTAGTAGTCTGGCCAGGCAGTAATGTCTTCTATCTACAAGAAAGACCACTGTAATAGTCTGGCCAGGCAGTAATGTCTTCTATCTACAAGAAAGACCACTGTAGTAGTCTGGCCAGGCAGTAATGTCTTCTATCTACAAGAGAGACCACTGCAGTAGTCTGGCCAGGCAGTAATGTCTTCTATCTACAAGAAAGACCACTGTAGTAGTCTGGCCAGGCAGTAATGTCTTCTATCTACAAGAGAGATCACTGTAGTAGTCTGGCAAGGCAGTAATGTCTTCTATCTACAAGAAAGACAACTGTAGTAGTCTGGCCAGGCAGTAATGTATTCTATCTACAAGAAAGACCACTGTAGTAGTCTGGCCAGGCAGTAATGTCTTCTATCTACAAGAAAGACCACTGTAGTAGTCTGGCCAGGCAGTAATGTCTTCTATCTACAAGAAAGACCACTGTAGTAGTCTGGCCAGGCAGTAATGTCTTCTATCTACAAGAAAGACAACTGTAGTAGTCTGGCCAGGCAGTAATGTCTTCTATCTACAAGAAAGACCACTGTAGTAGTCTGGCCAGGCAGTAATGTCTTCTATCTACAAGAAAGACCACTGTAGTAGTCTGGCCAGGCAGTAATGTCTTCTATCTACAAGAAAGACCACTGTAGTAGTCTGGCCAGGCAGTAATGTCTTCTATCTACAAGAAAGACCACTGTAATAGTCTGGCCAGGCAGTAATGTCTTCTATCTACAAGAAAGACCACTGTAGTAGTCTGGCCAGGCAGTAATGTCTTATATCTACAAGAAAGACCACTGTAGTAGTCTGGCCAGGCAGTAATGTCTTCTCTCTACAAGAAAGATCACTGTAGTAGTCTGGCCAGGCAGTAATGTATTTTATCTACAATAAAGACCACTGTAGTAGTCTGGCCAGGCAGTAATGTCTTAGATCTACAAGAAAGACCACTGTAGTAGTTTGGCCAGGCAGTAATGTCTTCTATCTACAAGAAAGACCACTGTAGTAGTCTGGCCAGGCAGTAATGTCTTCTATCTACAAGAAAGACCACTGTAGTAGTCTGGCCAGGCAGTAATGTCTTCTATTTACAAGAAAGACCACTGTAGTAGTCTGGCCTGGCAGTAATGTCTTCTATCTACAAGAAAGAACACTGTAGTAGCCTGGCCAGGCAGTAATGTCTTATGTGATCTGATGTGTGCCAGGTTAACCTCTATCCCCTGTCTCCCCCTGTTTCCCCTCTCCCACACTCTCCTTCCCTTGCCCCTCTCCCGCCCACTCTCTCCCCTCCCTCCACCCTCTCCCGCCCCCTCTCTCCCATCCCCCTCTATCCTTTCCTCCTCTCTCCTTCCCTCTGTCAGGGCCTCTCTGTGGAGTTCCTGTGTGGTTCTGCCTCTGCTGGCTCTGACCTGGATGTCTGCGGTGCTGGCCATGACAGACAAGCGCTCCATCCTATTTCAGATCCTCTTCTCTGTCTTCGACTCGTTGCAGGGCTTTGTCATCGTCATGGTGCACTGTATCCTGAGGAAAGAGGTAAGGAATAGAGAGGGAAGAGGGAGAGAGGAGGGAGAGGGAGGTATATTGAGGAAGTGAGGGAAGGAGAGGGGAGAGGAGGGAGAGGGAGTTATTGGGGAAGGAGAGGGAGAGGGGGAGATGGGAGAGGGTAGGGAGAGGGAGGTATTGGGGAAGTGTGGGAAGGAGAGGTAGAGGGCGAGAGGGGAGAGGGAGAGGGAAGTATTGGGGAAGTGAGGAAAGGTGAGGGGGAAGAGGAGGGAGGGGGAGAGGGGAGAGAGGAGGGAGAGGGGAGAGAGGAGGGAGAGGGGGGTATTGGGGAAGGAGAGGGAGAGGGGAGAGGGAAGTATTGGGGAAGTGAGGAAAGGTGAGGGGGAGAGGAGGGAGAGGGGGAGAGGGAAGTATTGGGGAAGTGAGGGAAGGTGAGGGGGGAGGAGGGAGAGGGAAGTATTGGGGAAGTGAGGAAAGGTGAGGGGGAGAGGAGGGAGAGGGAGAAAGAGGTCTTGGGGAAGTGAGGGAAGGACAAGGGGAGGTGTGTATGTGTTGGGGATAATGGGATACTCTTTCAGTAGGATTCTGTTCATAGTGCACAACATATCAACATTACCCCCCAAAAATACTTTACAACTGGATATAAAAATGAATGTTTCTTATTGGACCAATTCAGATAGAATCACCCCATTTTACACTTGGTGCCAAATTAACATGGCCCTGTGTCACAACGTTTTGTTGACCCTTAAACATGTTTAATCCCTCTTATCTCTTGTGGCCACACACACACACACTTCATGTTTTCCATTCGGCCCTAACTACAGTATTTATTAGGAGATTATTAGGAGATTAGTGATCTGGCCCAGATTAATTCCAGATGTGTTGTTTACAGTGTCTTGCGAAAGTATTCACCCCCTTTGGCATTTTTCCTATTTTGTTGCCTTACAACCTGGAATTAAAATATATTTTGGAGGGGTTGTATATCATTTTATTTACACAACATGCCTACCACTTTGATGATGCAAAATATTTTTTTTGTGTGAAACAAACAAGAAATAAGACAAAAAAAATAGAACATTTGAGTATGCATAACTATTCACCCCCCCCCCCCCCCCCAAAGTCAATACTTTGTAGAGCTTTTGCAGCAATTATCTCTGCAAGTCTCTTGGGGTATTTCTCTATACCCATCTAGCCATTGGGATTGTTGCCCATTCTTCAAGGCAAAACTGCTCCAGCTCTTTCAAGCTGGATGGGTTATTGCTGGTGTACAGCAATCTTTAAGTCATACCACAGATTCTCAATTGGATTGAGGTCTGGGCTTTGACTAGGCCATTCCAAGACATTTAAATGTTTCCCCACTCGAGTGTTGCTTTAGCAGTATGCTTAGAGTCATTGTCCTGCTGGAAGGTGAACCTCCGTCCCAGTCTCAAATCTCTGGAAGGCTGAAGCAGGTTTCCCTCAAGAATTTCCCTGTATTTAGAGCCACCCATCATTCCTTCAATTCTGACCAGTTTCCCAGTCCCTGCCAATTAAAAACATCCCCACAGCATGTTGCTGCCACCACCATGCTTCACTGTGTGGATGGGGTTCTCAGGATGATGAGAGGTGTTGGGTTTGTGCCAGACATAGTGTTTTCCTTGATGGTCAAAAAGCTAAATTTTAGTCTCATCTGACCAGAATACCTTCTTCCATATGTTTGGGGAGTCTCCCACATGCCTTTTGGTGAACATCAAACATGTTTGCTTATTCTTTTCTTTAAGCAATGGCTTTTTTTCTGGCCACTCTTCTGTAAAGCCCAGCTCTGTGGAGTGTACAGCTTAAAGTGGTCTTATGGACAGATACTCCAATCTCCGCTGTGCAGCTCCTTCAGGGTTATCGTTGGTCTCTTTGTTGCCTCTCTGATTAATGCCCTCCCTGCCTGGTCTGTGTGTTTTGGTGGGCGGCTCTCTCTTGGCAGGTTTGTTGTGGTGCCATATTCTTTCCATTTTTTAATAATGGATTTAATGGTGCTCCGTGGGATGTTCGAAGTTTGGGATATTATTTTATAACCCAACCATGATCTGTACTTCTCCAAAACTTTGTCCCTAAACTGTTTGGAGAGCTCCTTGATCTTCATGGTTCCACTTGCTTGGTGGTGCCCCTTGCTTAGTGGTGTTGCAGACTCTGGGGCCTTTAGAACAGGGATCATGTGACAGATCATATGACACTTAGATTGCACGCATGTGGACTTTATTTAATTATGTGACTTCTGAAGGTAATTGGTTGCACCAGATCTTATATAGGGGCTTCATAGCTTCATATTTTTTTCATTTCAATTCACCAATTTGCAATGTTTTGTGTATGTCCATTACATGAAATCCAAATAAAAATCAATTTAAATTACAGGTTGTAATGCAACAAAGTAGGAAAAATGCCAAGGGGGATGAATACTTTTGCAAGGCCCTGTACATCACTTTCCTGTTAACCTGCCCCCCCCCCCTCCTCCCCCCTGTAATTAATCTGTAGCTGTAATCACTGTGAGCAAGGTCAAGAGGTTACAGCAGGAACAATTGAGCATGTTTTCAGAAACTAAAATACACATGATATATAATATTATACTTATGTCAAGTGCTCTAATACATCACTTTCCTGTTAACCTGCCCCTCCCCTTTGAATGTAGCTGTAATCACTGTGAGCAAGGTCAAGAGGTTACAGCAGGAACAGTAGAGGATGTTTTTACTCTCTACTGTCTTGGCCATAGCCTGTCAGAAACTAAAATGTCAAGTGTCTAATACTACTTCTATGTTGCTTCGCTTTCCCCAGGTCCAAGATGCTTTCAGATGTCGTCTCAGAAACTGTCAGGACCCCAGAAACTGTCAGGACCCCCTCAACGCTGACAACACTGGAACTTTCCCCAATGGTCATGCTCAGATTATGGTACGATAACACCAGCACTGTATAACCCTCAACCCAGTGGTGGCTGGTTTCCATTTTCAATGGGGAGGACGGGCTCGGGGTCATGGCTGGAACTGAAATAAATGGAATGGACTCAAACACATGGTTTCCATGTGTTCAATACCATTCCAGTTCATTCATTCCATCCATTATATGTACCGTCCTCCCCTCACCAGCCTCCTCTGTGCTCAACCAAAGCCTATACCTGCTTTTATATTTGAAACAAAGGAGCACATCCACATGATCACGAGTAAAATGTGAATTGATGTCAATGAGACTAAGTCTGAAATGGCACCCTATTCCCTATATAGTGCACTATTTTTGACCAGGGCCAATGGGGAATAGGGTGCCATTTGGGACACACACCAAGTGAAAATTCCACTTAAATGGAGGTTAGGATTTGCTTCTAACAGCTGATTCACACTATAGGGTTGAACTGAACCGTACTGTGCTGGCTCTGGCTAGGAGACATTCTTTTCACATTGTCCTTTCCAGTATGTTTCCAGCAACTGTGGTGGATGCCTGACCAGGCCAGGGCAGTACGGCTCGGCAGGGATCGCCTTGGCTCAGCTCAGTGTGAAAAGGGTATAGTATTACAAACCCTCAAGACAAGCCTTCATAGCAGGGTTGGGATCCATTCCATTTCAATTCAGTCAATTAAGGAAGTAAACTGAAATTCCAAAGCTGCTGGTTGGGCTGGATGAGGCATTGTTACCCGTCTTTACAAATACTGTAGCTGCTTTAGCTCAACTGCAATTACACACAGTGTAGACCAGCACGTGGCCCTGGCCCCTGTAACAGATCACACACATGCACAAGCTTACACACACACACACTTTAATAAATGAGATCCATTTTCCAACTTCCTGGATTCATTTTGATTAAACTCATTTGTCACTTTCGTCAAGCGTCAATTTTCATCATTTTACCAAGCCCCCTCTCCATTGTCACACACACGCACGTATGCACGCACGCACGCACACACGCACACACGCACACACGCACACACACAGTAATAAAGCACCAGTTGTTTGAATGACCTTTGTAACGCCACACCAAATCTCTTGATCCAGCAGAACGCCAACTGCCAACGACCTTCGCTCATCATAACTATCGTCTGATCTACCCAACGTTGTATTCTAATATCCTCCTACACAGATTGAATTAATTTCCACTGTTGTAGAATGGTGTGTTGGCTGTCGGAGTGCCCCCGGTTCAATAGAATCATTTCCAGAGAACAAACAGTGATTCGTTCCCAATCGCTGTTTTAGTGTTACAAATTCCCTGTTATATGCAGGCGTGTTGCTATATAGTTGGGAACGGAGCAGGGAGAATAGGACCATTAAGTTGACAGTAACTGACCCAAACAGGGAAAGGAAATAGATGCAATGAAACTCCTCCTATATAAAGATGACATGTTAAATCTGAGTCAAAAGAGCTTGTTATTGGGATTGTTCTATTGACTTCATTCATCTCAACACTGCATGTGGCTGGAGTTGTTCTAGGTTTCTTTTATGATGTCATAGTGTAACAATCATCTCGGATCTCAAACCATGCTACAATATTAAGGTTAAAAGAAATGCTGTGTTTCTATGAGGGTGACCAAGGCAAGACAGACTAAATGAACACAGTGAGCAACATAAGCATATGGTCATAGTATGTGTATCATTTCACAAAACCAATTCAAATAGACACAAAATCAAGTTCAGGAAGTCTAAATCCCAAATAGAATCCCAATGAAAAATAGTCTGAAAGTCAATGAAAAAGTCAAAATAAGAAATCCCCCTTCAAAATGCAAAAATCCAAGTCATTCAAATAAAAATCCAATCAGCAGGATAGATCTCACCGGATGGTTGAGGGAGAGGGAAATCCGACCCTGGGTAGATTTCCTCACAACAGCTCTGCTCATCTTACAAATAGGAGTAAAAATCAACAATAACAAACTAAAATAATTCCCTGGAATGGATAGATCTAGGTTGCTTAAAAGCACAGGTGGGTCCTTAATTGAGGATGGGCTATTAGTAATGGATGGAACGGAATTTATGGATTGGTATCCAACACATGGATTCCTTGTGTTTGATGCCATTCCATTTAATCCATTCCAGCTATTATTATAAGCTGGCCTCCACTCAGCAGCCTCCTGTGCTTAAAAAGTTTTCCACACAAATAGAACCTCAGCCAGTTACACGCCAAACATTTCCCCAAACTGCTACTTTTTTCTTAAAGGGACAAGCCCTATTAAAGGGATAGTCCAGCAAAATGTGCAAATAAGGCAAAAAGAACTGGCAGATGCATAACATAACATATACATAACATAACAGATACATAACAGATATATAATATAACAGATACATAATATAACCGATACATAACATAACAGATTCATAACATAACAGATACATAACAGATACATAACATAACAGATATATAACATAACAGATACATAACAGATACATAACATATACATAACAGATATATAATATAACAGATACATAACAGATACATAACAGATATATAACATAACAGATATATAACATAACAGATACATAATATAACAGATTCATAACATAACATATACATAACAGATACATAACAGATACATAATATAACAGATTCATAACATAACATATACATAACAGATACAAAACAGATACATAATATAACAGATACATAACATAACATATACATAACAGATACAAAACAGATACATAACAGATACATAATATAACAGATATATAACATAACAGATACATAACAGATACATAACAGATACATAACATAACAGATACATAACAGATACATAACAGATACATAACATAACATATACATAACAGATACAAAACAGATACATAACAGATACATAATATAACAGATACATAACATAACATATACATAACAGATACAAAACAGATACATAACAGATACATAATATAACAGATATATAACATAACAGATACATAACAGATACATAACAGATATATAACATAACAGATACATAACAGATACATAACAGATACATAACATAACATATACATAACAGATACAAAACAGATACATAACAGATACATAATATAACAGATACATAACATAACATATACATAACAGATACAAAACAGATACATAACAGATACATAATATAACAGATATATAACATAACAGATACATAACAGATACATAACAGATACATAACAGATACATAACATAACAGATACATAACAGATATATAATATAACAGATACATAACAGATACATAATATAACAGATACATAACATAACAGATACATAACAGATACATAACAGATACATAACATAACAGATACATAACAGATACATAACAGATACATAACAGATACATAACAGATACATAACATAACAGATACATAACAGATACATAACAGATACATAACATAACAGATACATAACATAACAGATATATAACATAACATATACATAACATAACAGGTATATAACAGATATATAACATAACAGATACATAACATAACATATACATAACAGATATATAATATAACAGATACATAACAGATACATAACATAACAGGTATATAATATAACAGATACATAACAGATACATAACATAACAGGTATATAACAGATGCATAACATAACAGATACATAACATAACATATACATAACATAACAGATACATAACATAACATATACATAACAGATATATAATATAACAGATACATAACATAACATATGCATAACATAACAGATACATAACATAACATATACATAACATAACAGATTCATAACATAACAGATTCATAACTAATACATAATATAATGTAACAGCATGAAAAGGAAAATACAAGAGTTTGTGCTATTACCTCACACTTGTGGCAGTGTCACAATATGTGACATATTGTGTTGTGTCAATGCTGACATCTATGTCTACATCTATGTCTACATCTTTCTACATCTATGTCTACATCTATGTCTACGTCTACATCTATGTCTACATCTATGTCTACATCTATGTCTACATCTATGTCTATGTCTACATCTATGTCTATGTCTACATCTATGTCTATGTCTACATCTATGTCTACGTCTACATTTATGTCTACATCTATGTCTACATCTATGTCTACATCTATGTCTACATCTATGTCTACATCTATGTCTACGTCTACATCTATGTCTACATC
Source organism: Oncorhynchus mykiss (assembly GCF_057628025.1). NCBI lineage: Eukaryota > Metazoa > Chordata > Actinopteri > Salmoniformes > Salmonidae > Oncorhynchus > Oncorhynchus mykiss. Next base: position 51,901,494 of record NC_143044.1, on the reverse strand, counting down.
TATGTCTACATCTATGTCTACATCTATGTCTACATCTATGTCTATGTCTACATCTATGTCTACATCTATGTCTACATCTATGTCTACATCTATGTCTACATCTATGTCTACATCTATGTCTATATCTATGTCTACATCTATGTCTACATCTATGTCTACATCTGTCTACATCTATGTCTACATCTATGTCTACATCTATGTCTATATCTATGTCTACATCTATGTCTACATCAATGTCTACATCTATGTCTACATCTGTCTACATCTATGTCTACATCTATGTCTACATCTATGTCTACATCTGTCTACATCTATTTCTACATCTATGTCTACATCTATGTCTACATCTATGTCTACATCTATGTCTACATCTATGTCTACATCTATGTCTATATCTATTTCTACATCTATGTCTACATCTATGTCTACATCTCTGTCTACATCTATGTCTACATCTATGTCTACATCTATGTCTATATCTATGTCTACATCTATGTCTACATCTATGTCTACATCTGTCTACATCTATGTCTACATCTATGTCTACATCTATGTCTACATCTATGTCTACATCTATGTCTACATCTATGTCTACATCTATGTCTACATCTGTCTACATCTATGTCTACATCTATGTCTACATCTATGTCTACATCTATGTCTACATCTGTCTACATCTATGTCTATATCTATGTCTATATCTATGTCTACATCTATGTCTGACTGTATTTTCACCACTGTTGTCTTTTCTCTCCCAACAGACGGACTTTGAGAAAGACGTTGACATCGCCTGTCGATCAGGTAACAAACAGACAGGTGTCACGTTCAGTGAATGAGCTCCTGACCACATTGCCTATTGAAATTAAAGCCCTAAAAAGAGGTTAGACACAACGGGGGTAAAAGCAACATCAAATAACTTCCCAGGTTGTGTAACAGCCCCCTATCCACACTGGACGCCTTCTGGCTTAATTATCAAAACAGACCCATTTGATGTGAGAACAGGCTTGCATCCCAAATGGAACCCTATTCCCTATATAGTTCACTACTTTACCCATGGGCCCTGGTCACAGGTCACACTATAAAGGGAATAGGGGTGCCATTTGGGACGCAGGCGAGGAGTGATAAGGGGAGGCTTCAGTGAAAAAAAGAGAATTTGTTAGGTGTCAGAAAGCCGGCTAGCTTTCTGTGTGGGATGAAACGCATTGTTTGATATCAAAGGGAAGGGTAAGATAGAGTGGGAGAGTTGTAAATTTGAATAATAATGACAGCGCTTATCATTTTAAACATCCCTTTGTACTTGTTGTTCATTAACAAAATGGCCGATGGGAAAGCATTGCACTGTAGCCCTGCTTTCACTGGTTTTGTTGATGACTCACGTTTAAAGTATTGTGTTTTTAAGAGTGTGTAAGGTGTCCAATCACAAACACATATTTTGACCAATAGGTAAATGTTCATTGTGTAAATACTCCTCTAAGAAAACCAATGGTTCTAACCTCATGTCTCTATCATAATCCGTTCCAAATTGATTGGAGTTTTTACCCTTGTAGGATGGTGAAGATTTGAGTTTTTACCCTTGTAGGATGGTGAAGATTTGAGTTTTTACCCTTGTAGGATGGTGAAGATTTGAGTTTTTACCCTTGTAGGATGGTGAAGATTTGAGTTTTTACCCTTGTAGGATGGTGAAGATTTGAGTTTTTACCCTTGTAGGATGGTGAAGATTTGAGTTTTTACCCTTGTAGGATGGTGAAGATTGGAGTTTTTACCCTTGTAGGATGGTGAAGATTTGAGTTTTTACCCTTGTAGGATGGTGAAGATTTGAGTTTTTACCCTTGTAGGATGGTGAAGATTTGAGTTTTTACCCTTGTAGGATGGTGAAGATTTGAGTTTTTACCCTTGTAGGATGGTGAAGATTTGAGTTTTTACCCTTGTAGGATGGTGAAGATTTGAGTTTTTACCCTTGTAGGATGGTGAAGATTTGAGTTTTTACCCTTGTAGGATGGTGAAGATTTGAGTTTTTACCCTTGTAGGATGGTGAAGATTTGAGTTTTTACCCTTGTAGGATGGTGAAGATTGGAGTTTTTACCCTTGTAGGATGGTGAAGATTTGGGTGACTAAATCGATGGAGGCCTGAGAAAAAAAGTGGTCTAAAATGTGGAAAATAGCTTTGTGTCAAACAGGCTGGATGCTGTGAGAGAATTAAGGCTAACTGACAGTCAGCTGTGACAGAGCCTGGACTCGAACTCAGAATCTCTGGTGGCACAGCTAGCACTGCAATGTTGTGCCTTAGACCACTGTGCCACTCAGGAGGCCTGACTGCAACATTCCCAACAGTGTAAAAAAATAAACATTTGGGTAACAGTAGAATACAATTTGTGTATTCTATTTGAAATAACACAATGGCGTTTTCATTAGTTGAAGTTACTAGGCTAAATGTAGGCTAAATGTAAAAATATATATATTTAATTGTTCAATCCATTTTATTTGTGGAGTACCTTTGTAACAACTGTGAAACAGAATGCATATGCATTTGAACATGATAACAGCCTCATCATCATAAGGCCTTGATGAAAACAACAGTAGCCTCAACATCATCATAAGATCTTGATGAAAAAACATCAGTAGCCTCAACATCATTATAAGGCCTTGATGAAAACATCAGTAGCCTTGACATCATCATAAGGCCTTGATGAAAACATCAGTAGCCTCAACATCATCATAAGGCCTTGATGAAAACAACAGTAGCCTCGACATCATCATAAGGCCTTGATGAAAACATCAGTAGCCTCGACATCATCATAAGGCCTTGATGAAAACAACAGTAGCCTCAACATCATCAAAAGGCCTTGATGAAAACAACAGTAGCCTCAACATCATCATAAGGCCTTGATAAATTGTGAAACTCGGCACAAAAGCAGTAAAGGCATTATAATGAATAGAAGTTTTAAAAAATAATCAAATTATTGTCAGCTCGTTCTTGTGTACATCTTCACGCAACGGCATCAGTTGGATTTAATTTAGCTGTTATTCCTTGTCCTGACAATAAACACACTTTGAGTACTTTTCACATCAGTTGGATTTAATTTATCTGTTATTCATTGTCCTGACAATAACCACACTTTGAGTACCTTTCACTTGCTTGACTCACTTTGACATGCCTTTGTTTGGTTGTAGTTGGTAATAGTCTCTGGTTTTCTCTTTATTGTGTCCATTCGTCTTGTCATTCTTCCACACCGTTGTACCACAACACCACGGCTGTGCCAGTGCCTTATTTTTGCACAGAGGGAGGGAGCTCCTGACTCACTTTGTTCATAGTGCCGGCCAGACTTGTTTTCTTTTCGAGCTTGTTGTTCACCAATGACAGTGAAGTGAAGACATTTTCCATGGTGACATTGCTCCCCTTGCCAACTTAGGGTTTATTTTTTAAACATGTAATTGACTAGGCAAGTCAGTTAAGAAAAATATCTTATTTACAACTACAGCCTAGGAACAGTGGATTAACTGCCTTGTTCAGGAGCAGAACGACAGGTTTTTACCATGTCAGCTCGAGGATTTGATGTAGCAACTTTTTGGTTACTGGCCCACTGCTCTAACCACTAGCCTACCTGCCGCCCCAAAGGTTCCACAAGCTTCATCACCACATTCTCCGACAATTGAGCCTGCTGCCCGATGTGGATATTTTCCCAGATATCGAAAGCCTTTCAGCATTTACACTACCGTTCAAAAGTTTGGGGTCACTTAGAAATGTTTGTTTTTGAAAGAAAAGCTAAACATTTTTTTAAATAACATCATATTGATCAGAAATACAGTGTAGACATTGTTAATGTTGTAAATGACTATTGTAGCTGGAAATGGCAGATTTTTAATAGAATATCTACATAGGCATACAGAGGCCCTTTATCAGCAACCATCACTCCTGTGTTCCAATGGCACGTTGTGTTAGCTAATCCAAGTTTATCATTTTAAAAGGCCAATTGATTATTAGAAAACCCTTTTGTGTGTATGTCAGCACAGCTGAAAACTGTTGTGTTGATTAAAGAAGCAATAAAACTGGCCTTTTTTAGACGAGTTGAGTATCTGGAGCATCAGCATTTGTGGGTTCGATTACAGGCTCAAAATGGCCAGAAACAAATCATTTTCTTCTGAAACTCGTTTGTCTATTCTTGTACTATTTAATGAGGCTGCCAGTTGAGGACTTGTGAGGCGTCTGTTTCTCAAACTAGACACTAATGTACTTGTCCTCAAAAAAATAGCTTTTCTTTCAAAAACAAGGACATTTCTAAGTGACCCCAAACTTTTGAACGGTAGTGTATAATTACGCATGCTCTCCCTGTGTAGCCTACTCCAAGTAGTCCAGAGTAGACTGATAAGACTGCTTAAATTTGGTGAACTGATAGAGGGAACATACCATTTTCAGATTAGGCCTATAATTAGAATAAATCATTACAATAGAATGGCCCGCCCTGTTCTTCATTCACAATTGGTGATTACATAATTATTCATTGTTCGCTTCCCCTCACTCATCAACTCCCCCATTCTTTACTTAATTTATTTAATTTGTTGTTATATGTGTGAAATTAGTTTTGGTATAGTTTAGGTTCAGTTTTCAGGCAAATGTGGAGTGATTATCAGCTGGGCAGTGGAGTGGAGCAGGCCCTACTGTTGGGAGAAGGAGTGGAGCAGGCTCTACTGTTGGGAGAAGGAGTGGAGCAGGCCCTACTGTTGGGAGAAGGAGTGGAGCAGGCCCTACTGTTGGGAGAAGGAGTGGAGCAGGCCCTACTGTTTGGAGAAGGAGGGGCAACAGGCCCTACTGTTGGGAGAAGGAGGGGAGCAGGCCCTACTGTTGGGAGAAGGAGTGGAGCAGGCCCTACTGTTGGGAGAAGTAGGGGCAACAGGCCCTACTGTTGGGAGAAGGAGTGGAGCAGGCCCTACTGTTGGGAGAAGGAGGGGCAACAGGCCCTACTGTTGGGAGAAGGAGGGGAGCAGGCCCTACTGTTGGTAGAAGGAGTGGAGCAAGCCCTACTGTTGGGAGAAGGAGTGGAGCAGGCCCTACTGTTGGGAGAAGGAGAGGAGCAGGCCCTACTGTTGGGAGAAGAAGGGGCAACAGGGGAAAACCTTTCCAAAAAATGAAATGCCTTCTTAAAACTGGTTATAACTCTAGTTCTGTTGTTGATATTAAGACTTAAAGACTTAAAACATGGCAGAGTAATATAAAAATGTATAAATCATGAGCAGTCAAAATGACTGCTTTAGCGGTTCTAGTGTATAAAAGTAATGAATAAAAAGTCTAATCCAAATTCTGTTATCTATCTGGAATAACACCAGGAATACATACCAGGAAACAATAATAACTGTGCCAAGAATATATACCAGGAATAATCCCTCGCCTGCCTGACCATCCCTCTGGCCATGGAGTCATACCACCTCCACCTCCATCACCCTCTACCCCTACCCCTACCCCCTACCCCCACCCCCTACCCCTACCCCCTACCCTCTACCCCTACCCTCTACCCTACCCCCTACCCTCTACCCCTACCCCCTACCCCCTACCTCTACCCCTTACCCTCTACCCTCTACCCCTCCTTCCTCTCTCTCTCTGCACCATAGTTTATCTCCCTGCTCCCTGCATTCAGGCTGAAAACAAAGTGTTATGTTTTCTGTTTCTGGCCGTGCTGCTCTGCTCTGGGCTGGACACACACACACACACACACACACACACACACACACACACACACACATACACACACACACACACACACACACACACACACACACACACACACATACACACACACACACACACACACACACACTGCTGACCTTGTGTTCTCCTTGCAGCCTGTTGGTTTTCCAACAGGCAATTCCCCTGTGGAGGATTCAGAAGGCCAAGATTAAAATGGCCGCAAATACATCCCAAATGGCACCCTATTCCCTTCCTAGTGCACTACTTTTGACCAGGACCAATAGGGACCAGCTCTCATCAAAAGTAGTGCATTATGTAGTGAATATGCTACCATTTGGGACGCAGACATCAGCTCTGCAGCGGTGGAGAGATGCACAGAGAACAGCAGTACAGGATGTTCTGTCCCCAAACAGAGGGTATTTCTGACTTCTGACAAGGAAGCTTTTGAACAAAAAGCTAGCCTCTCCTGGTTATGTGTCTGGGGTTTTGGGGGTTTTCCAAGGTGAACCAAACCGTAATAAGATAAAACGGTGTCTTAGGTATCCGGGATTTCAGGGCGAATTTGAGGAAAGTCCTCCTCAGAGGCTTGTCGGCTCTGTACTTAGTTATATCAGGAACATCTAATCCTCTATAGTGGCTCTTTTGAAGTGTCCCTGTCCCTGCGTCCTATTTGAAGAGATCGGTAGTCAAGTTTTGTCTATTTCTTCCCAGCTGTATGAGGAAAGAGTCATTACACTGGAAAATGGGCACATCCGGTTCATTGTTTCAATTTGTGCGAAGTGTCCTGGCATCATTATTTAAATTCTTTGTTTTTACATATATTCGTCAAAAGGAAATGCAACAATGGTCTGAAATCGGAATGATTTAAAATAAGCATACAATATGAAATAAACAGATCATACAGAACAGACTGACATTAGTTCTCAGTATGGTGCATTCATTCCACTAACTCCCCTGTCTGTCAGTATGGTGCATTCATTCCCCACCAACTCCCCTGTCTGTCAGTATGGTCCATTCATTCCACTAACTCCCCTGTCTGTCAGTATGGGGCATTCATTCCCCACTAACTCCCCTGTCTGTCAGTATGGTCCATTAATTCCACCAACTCCCCTGTCTGTCAGTATGGTCCATTCATTCCACTAACCACCTTGTCTGTCAGTATGGTCCATTCATTCCACTAACTCCCCTGTCTGTCAGTACGGTGCATTCATTCCACTAACCACCCTGTCTGTCAGTATGGGGCATTCATTCCACTAACTCCCCTGTCTGTCAGTATGGTCCATTCATTCCCCACTAACTCCCCTGTCTGTCAGTATGGGGCATTCATTCCACTAACTCCCCTGTCTGTCAGTATGGTCCATTCATTCCCCACTAACTGCCCTGTCTGTCAGTATGGTGCATTCATTCCCCACTAACTCCCCTGTCTGTCAGTATGGTGCATTCATTCCACTAACTCCCCTGTCTGTCAGTATGGTGCATTCATTCCACTAACCACCTTGTCTGTCAGTATGGTGCATTCATTCCACTAACTCCCCTGTCTGTCAGTATGGTCCATTCATTCCCCACTAACTGCCCTGTCTGTCAGTATGGTGCATTCATTCCCCACTAACTCCCCTGTCTGTCAGTATGGTGCATTCATTCCACTAACTCCCCTGTCTGTCAGTATGGTGCATTCATTCCACTAACCACCTTGTCTGTCAGTATGGTGTATTCATTCCCCACTAACTCCCCTTTCTCTCCTCTCCACAGCTCTCCACAAAGACATGGGCTCTTGCCGCGCGGCGACCATCACCGGCACCCTATCCCGTATCTCTCTGAATGACGAGGAGGATGAGAAGGGTCCCGAGGGGCTCAACTACTCCACCTTACCCGGCAACATCATCTCCAAGGTGATGATCCAGCAGCCCGGCATGCACATGGGCCCCATGGGGGACATGGGTGAGGGCTGCCTGGGCGACAGCGTGTCTGACATGCGCCGCACCGTCTACCTGTGCACCGATGATGCTCTCCGTCAGTCCGACCAGGATATGGGCGGGCACGGGCATGGCGGGATGGGCAGTGGCCACGACATGGGCAACATGGGCGGTATGGGTGGTATGAGCGGACATTCACCCCAAGGCCAGATGATGGAGACAGACTACATTGTGATGCCACGAGCTTCGGCGGCGTCAGCAGGATCTGGGAACTGTAACACACTTCCCACTCTCCTGAAGGATGATAGCTCCACCAAGATGAACATGGGCCTGGGCATGGGAGATACGCTGCCCCATGATAGGATGATGCAACACTACAAGATGGCACCGGACTTCAGCATGAGCCCGACGGGGATGGGCGGGATTGGGGTCATGGAGCACATGAACATGGGGGTGAACATGGATCAGAACCTACAGCAGCAGTATGGGTCAGGAGGAGGACAGGAACACATGCAGCAGAACCTGCCCTTTGAACCCCGAACCGCTGTCAAGAACTTCCTGGCTGAGATGGAAGAGACTGGAGGGCTGTCGAGGAGCGAGACGGGATCCACCATATCCATGAGCTCCTTAGAGGTAGGCTGGAGAAGAGAAGACTGTTGAAGTGTTGATTTGACCATAGAGGTAGGCTGGAGTGGAGAATACTGTTGAAATGTTAATTTAACCTTGGAGGTAGGCTGGAGTGGAGAAGGCTGTTGAAGTGTTGATTTAACCTTAGAGGTAGGCTGGAGTGGAGAAGGCTGTTGAAGTGTTGATTTAACCTTAGAGGTAGGCTGGAGTGGAGAAGACTGTTGAAGTGTTGATTTAACCTTGGAGGTAGGCTGGAGTGGAGAAGGCTGTTGAAGTGTTGATTTAACCTTAGAGGTAGGCTGGAGTGGAGAAGACTGTTGAAGTGTTGATTTAACCTTAGAGGTTACCTGGAGTGGAGAAGACTGTTGAAGTGTTGGATAACCTTAGAGGTAGGCTGGAGTGGAGAAGACTGTTGAAGTGTTGGATAACCTTAGAGGTAGGCTGGAGTGGAGAAGGCTGTTGAAGTGTTGGATAACCTTAGAGGTTACCTGGAGTGGAGAAGACTGTTGAAGTGTTGGATAACCTTAGAGGTTACCTGGAGTGGAGAAGAATGTTGAAGTGTTGGATAACCTTAGAGGTTACCTGGAGTGGAGAAGACTGTTGAAGTGTTGGATAACCTTAGAGGTTACCTGGAGTGGAGAAGGCTGTTGAAGTGTTGGTTTAACCTTAGAGGTAGGCTGGAGTGGAGAAGACTGTTGAAGTGTTGGATAACCTTAGAGGTTACCTGGAGTGGAGAAGAATGTTGAAGTGTTGGATAACCTTAGAGGTTACCTGGAGTGGAGAAGACTGTTGAAGTGTTGGATAACCTTAGAGGTTACCTGGAGTGGAGAAGGCTGTTGAAGTGTTGATTTAACCTTAGAGGTAGGCTGGAGTGGAGAAGGCTGTTGAAGTGTTGATTTAACCTTAGCGGTAGGCTGGAGTGGAGAAGACTGTTGAAGTGTTGATTTAACCTTAGAGGTTACCTGGAGTGGAGAAGACTGTTGAAGTGTTGATTTAACCTTAGAGGTAGGCTGGAGTGGAGAAGACTGTTGAAGTGTTGATTTAACCTTAGAGGTAGGCTGGAGTGGAGAAGGCTGTTGAAGTGTTGATTTAACCTTAGAGGTAGGCTGGAGTGGAGAAGACTGTTGAAGTGTTGATTTAACCTTAGAGGTAGGCTGGAGTGGAGAATACTGTTGAAGTGTTGGATAACCTTAGAGGTTACCTGGAGTGGAGAAGACTGTTGAAGTGTTGGATAACCTTAGAGGTTACCTGGAGTGGAGAAGACTGTTGAAGTGTTGGATAACCTTAGAGGTTACCTGGAGTGGAGAAGACTGTTGAAGTGTTGGATAACCTTAGAGGTTACCTGGAGTGGAGAAGGCTGTTGAAGTGTTGATTTAATCTTAGAGGTAGGCTGGAGTGGAGAAGGCTGTTGAAGTGTTGATTTAACCTTAGAGGTAGGCTGGAGTGGAGAAGGCTGTTGAAGTGTTGATTTAACCTTAGAGGTAGACTGGAGTGGAGAAGGCTGTTGAAGTGTTGATTTAACCTTAGAGGTAGGCTGGAGTGGAGAAGGCTGTTGAAGTGTTGATTTAACCTTAAAGGTAGGCTGGAGTGGAGAAGGCTGTTGAAGTGTTGGTTTAACCTTAGAGGTAGGCTGGAGTGGAGAAGACTGTTGAAGTGTTGATTTAACCTTAGAGGTAGGCTGGAGTGGAGAAGGCTGTTGAAGTGTTGATTTAACCTTAGAGGTTACCTGGAGTGGAGAAGACTGTTGAAGTGTTGATTTAACCTTAGAGGTTACCTGGAGTGGAGAAGACTGTTGAAGTGTTGATTTAACCTTAGAGGTAGGCTGGAGTGGAGAAGACTGTTGAAGTGTTGATTTAACCTTAGAGGTTACCTGGAGTGGAGAAGACTGTTGAAGTGTTGATTTAACCTTAGAGGTAGGCTGGAGTGGAGAAGACTGTTGAAGTGTTGATTTAACCTTAGAGGTAGGCTGGAGTGGAGAAGGCTGTTGAAGTGTTGATTTAACCTTAGAGGTAGGCTGGAGTGGAGAAGACTGTTGAAGTGTTGATTTAACCTTAGAGGTAGGCTGGAGTGGAGAAGACTGTTGAAGTGTTGGATAACCTTAGAGGTTACCTGGAGTGGAGAAGACTGTTGAAGTGTTGGATAACCTTAGAGGTTACCTGGAGTGGAGAAGACTGTTGAAGTGTTGGATAACCTTAGAGGTTACCTGGAGTGGAGAAGACTGTTGAAGTGTTGGATAACCTTAGAGGTTACCTGGAGTGGAGAAGACTGTTGAAGTGTTGATTTAACCTTAGAGGTTACCTGGAGTGGAGAAGACTGTTGAAGTGTTGATTTAACCTTGGAGGTAGGCTGGAGTGGAGAAGGCTGTTGAAGTGTTGATTTAACCTTAGAGGTAGGCTGGAGTGGAGAATACTGTTGAAGTGTTGGTTTGACCTTAGAGGTAGGCTGGAGTGGAGAAGGCTGTTGAAGTGTTGGATAACCTTAGAGGTAGACTGGAGTGGAGAAGACTGTTGAAGTGTTGATTTAACCTTAGAGGTAGGCTGGAGTGGAGAATACTGTTGAAGTGTTGGTTTGACCTTAGAGGTAGGCTGGAGTGGAGAAGGCTGTTGAATTGTTGGATAACCTTAGAGGTAGGCTGGAGTGGAGAAGGCTGTTGAAGTGTTGGATAACCTTAGAGGTTACCTGGAGTGGAGAATACTGTTGAAGTGTTGGTTTAACCTTAGAGGTAGGCTGGAGTGGAGAAGGCTGTTGAAGTGTTGGATAACCTTAGAGGTAGACTGGAGTGGAGAAGACTGTTGAAGTGTTGATTTAACCTTAGAGGTAGGCTGGAGTGGAGAATACTGTTGAAGTGTTGGTTTGACCTTAGAGGTAGGCTGGAGTGGAGAAGACTGTTGAAGTGTTGGTTTAACCTTAGAGGTAGGCTGGAGTGGAGAAGACTGTTGAAGTGTTGGATAACCTTAGAGGTAGGCTGGAGTGGAGAAGGCTGTTGAAGTGTTGGATAACCTTAGAGGTTACCTGGAGTGGAGAATACTGTTGAAGTGTTGGTTTAACCTTAGAGGTAGGCTGGAGTGGAGAAGGCTGTTGAAGTGTTGGTTTAACCTTAGAGGTAGGCTGGAGTGGAGAAGGCTGTTGAAGTGTTGGTTTAACCTTAGAGGTTACCTGGAGTGGAGAATACTGTTGAAGTGTTGGATAACCTTAGAGGTAGGCTGGAGTGGAGAAGGCTGTTGAAGTGTTGATTTAAGTAAATTAAGGTTTTGTTTGTTGTTATGTTCCACTGAGAAATTGTGGCAGAGGTAAATACAGAATGAATGTGTAGCTGTGTTCAAGTGAGAAGATCGTCACGTTGTTGCCGTAAAATAAAATGGGCTTATTTTGTCATGGTTAGAATGTTATTTAGTGTTCATTAATATAATTATAATTTCTATAGTATTCAGAAGTTAATGACCCCTCATGTTAACAGACTGTCTAATTATCCGCAATATGTTTGTTTTGTCTTCAGAGAAGAAAATCGCGCTACCAAGATCTGGACTTTGAAGTAAGTCAATTTACTGGTTGGCAAAGTGCATGCTTCAGGCTTTTGTTGTTACACTGAGCATTTGTGTTCGCCCTACTCTTTAATTTACTACTGTTGTTACACTGAGCATTCTTGTTTACCCTACCCTTTAATTTACTACTGTTGTTACACTGAGCATTCTTGTTTACCCTACCCTTTAATTTACTACTGTTGTTACACTGAGCATTCTTGTTTACCCTACCCTTTAATTTACTACTGTTGTTACACTGAGCATTCTTGTTTACCCTACCCTTTAATTTACTACTGTTGTTACACTGAGCATTCTTGTTTACCCTACCCTTTAATTTTACTACTACCTTGTGTAGCACTTAAGCTTATTGGAGTAACATGGTTTTGACAGAAAACAGATGTATTTATGTGTGGCGTAGTTAAGGTAAAAGCAACGCTGTCAATCTAAACCCGTACAGGGCCGCCAGCAAATCTTCCCTGCTCATGTTGTTCCCCTCCATCTCCTACATACATCCATTGGCTATGAGTTGATTTGAAACCTGTTACGCTTTCTGAGGTCACATGCACATTTCACACCTGACTTCTGCACTTCTTCTATGGAAAATATGACATTGTCTGACAGCCCAAGACACAAATGTCTCACACCCCTTCTGTGGGTTTATTCCATTTCTCCATCCATTTTTTGTAATCTGACTATTCTGCATAAATGCAAAAGGTAGATTTGATAATAAAATTGGCCATAAATTATATGTAATTACTCAACTGGCTTACATTATATGCAAAAAAATCCTTAAAAGACATTGGCCCCTTTAATATGTCTCAGGCTTACTGTAATACCAGTGGCAGATTAAATGCTATTCAGAAAGGTGTACTGGTTGGAGAGGATAAAACATTGCATTATAATCTCCATCCTATTATTGGCTTTGATTTCCAAACCAAAAACGAACCCCTTGCCATTGCAGAAAGTCATGCACACCAGGAAAAGACACATGGAGCTGTTCCAAGAACTGAATCAGAAATTTCAAACCCTGGATCGATTTCAAGACATACCAAATATGGGCAGCATGGTGAGTAATAATACCAGGAACAGGAAATCAGCAGTAACAGGAAATGGTGAAGGAGGGAGATGATTGGTCAGCGGTCGTCTGTTGTAGACCAATTACAGAGCTGGAGAAGATCCAGGTGGGGTGATTGGTTGAAGCTGGTGGTTGTCGACCAATTAGAGTACGAAACAAGATCATGTCAGGATAGATAGTCTTTTTTAGATGTCCATCCGCTCAGCAACACACGTAGTGAGTCATTGAGCAAATGAACAGATCCAGTGACATGGCCCTATACCTAACAGGCCTGCCAAATGCTACTGGTGATGGGGTTCAGTGACATGGCCCTATACCTAGCAGGCCTGCCAGCTGCTACTGGTGATGGGGTTCAGTGACATGGCCCTATACCTAACAGGCCTGCCAAATGCTACTGGTGATGGGGTTCAGTGACATGGCCCTATACCTAGCAGGCCTGCCAGCTGCTACTGGTGAGGGGGTTCAGTGACATGGCCCTATACCTAGCAGGCCTGCCAGCTGCTACTGGTGAGGGGGTTCAGTGACATGGTCCTATACCTAACAGGCCTGCCAGCTGCTACTGGTGAGGGGGTTCAGTGACATGGCCCTATACCTAGCAGGCCTGCCAGCTGCTACTGGTGATGGGGTTCAGTGACATGGCCCTATACCTAACAGGCCTGCCAGCTGCAACTGGTGAGTGGGTTCAGTGACATGGCCCTATACCTAGCAGGCCTGCCAGCTGCTACTGGTGATGGGGTTCAGTGACATGGCCCTATACCTAACAGGCCTACCAGCTGCTACTGGTGAGGGGGTTCAGTGACATGGCCCTATACCTAGCAGGCCTGCCAGCTGCTACTGGTGAGGGGGGAGGGGGGGACTAGTCTTTAGTTGAGAGATCCTGTCTGAGAGAAGGTAGGCATTAACTAATTTTGGCAGTCTGCAGATTCACTCCTCTCCTACTTCTCAACCATATTGAAGGAGAAGGTCCAAGGTCCCTCCACTCGGACAAGGATGCAAGGAATCGAGAAAAGGATCCTGCTTGGCTCTCTTTACCACCACCCAGCAAATTGGGGGGGGGGGGGGCAAGGTTAAGACTATGTACCATAGATGTATTGAAAAGAGCCACTGTGAGGTGGTTGTCTGTCGTGGTAGTCCATCTGAATTAGTGTTCATCCATTCAAATCCAGATGTGTATCATTCAAGAGACCAGTCATGGTCATTCAGGCTTGATGACTACTGAGTGAATGCTTTCTGCATTGCTTTCTGCACTGTATCCTGGGAAATTGGCCTGTTGACCAAAACACACTCAGGCCTATTGTTGTGTGAGAATAGTGTCAGCTCTGCGGCATGCAAGTAGGCAGGCAGGCAGTTAGCCCCTCGGCCTGCCATGTCATGTAATCTTCTCTCTCTTCTCTCACATTTCAATCAGCCCCACTGCACAGTGTAATTCTCTGCTTGTTGCTTAGTAACCACCACAAGGACATTTATATAAAAAACTACATCCCTTTGTTTTTCTATTTTTTTCTTATGGATTAAATGTACTGCAGTGCTGGCTGGGCTGGCTGAATAAATGTACTGCAGTGCTGGCTAGGCTGGCTGATTAAATGTACTGCAGTGCTGGCTGGGCTGGCTGAATAAATGTACTGCAGTGTTGGCTGGGCTGGCTGATTAAATGTACTGCAGTGCTGGCTAGGCTGGCTGATTAAATGTACTGCAGTGCTGGCTGGGCTGGCTGAATAAATGTACTGCAGTGCTGGCTGGGCTGGCTGATTAAATGTACTGCAGTGCTGGCTAGGCTGGCTGATTAAATGTACTGCAGTGCTGGCTGGGCTGGCTGATTAAATGTACTGCAGTGCTGGCTGGGCTGGCTGATTAAATGTACTGCAGTGCTGGCTGGGCGGGCTGATTAAATGTACTGCAGTGCTGGCTAGGCTGGCTGATTAAATGTACTGCAGTGCTGGCTAGGCTGGCTGATTAAATGTACTGCAGTGCTGGCTAGGCTGGCTGATTAAATGTACTGCAGTGCTGGCTGGGCTGGCTGATTAAATGTACTGCAGTGCTGGCTGGGCTGGCTGATTAAATGTACTGCAGTGCTGGCTGGGCGGGCTGATTAAATGTACTGCAGTGCTGGCTAGGCTGGCTGATTAAATGTACTGCAGTGCTGGCTAGGCTGGCTGATTAAATGTACTGCAGTGCTGGCTAGGCCGGCTGATTAAATGTACTGCAGTGCTGGCTAGGCTGGCTGATTAAATGTACTGCAGTGCTGGCTAGGCTGGCTGATTAAATGTACTGCAGTGCTGGCTGGACTGGCTGATTAAATGTACTGCAGTGCTGGCTAGGCTGGCTGATTAAATGTACTGCAGTGCTGGCTGGGCTGGCTGAATAAATGTACTGCAGTGCTGGCTAGGCTGGCTGATTAAATATACTGCAGTGCTGGCTGGGCTGGCTGATTAAATGTACGGCAGTGCTGGCTGGGCTGGCTGATTAAATGTACTGCAGTGCTGGCTGGGCTGGCTGATTAAATGTACTGCAGTGCTGGCTGGGCTGGCTGATTAAATGTACTGCAGTGCTGGCTGGGCTGGACTAGCTGAATACATGTACTGCAGTGCTGGCTGGGCTGGCTGATTAAATGTACTGCAGTGCTGGCTGGGCTGGCTGATTAAATGTACTGCAGTGCTGGCTGGGCTGGCTGATTAAATGTACTGCAGTGCTGGCTAGGCTGGCTGATTAAATGTACTGCAGTGCTGGCTAGGCTGGCTGATTAAATGTACTGCAGTGCTGGCTGGGCTGGCTGATTAAATGTACGGCAGTGCTGGCTGGGCTGGCTGATTAAATGTACTGCAGTGCTGGCTGGGCTGGCTGATTAAATGTACTGCAGTGCTGGCTGGGCTGGCTGATTAAATGTACTGCAGTGCTGGCTGGGCTGGACTAGCTGAATACATGTACTGCAGTGCTGGCTGGGCTGGCTGATTAAATGTACTGCAGTGCTGGCTGGGCTGGCTGATTAAATGTACTGCAGTGCTGGCTGGGCTGGCTGATTAAATGTACTGCAGTGCTGGCTAGGCTGGCTGATTAAATGTACTGCAGTGCTGGCTAGGCTGGCTGATTAAATGTACTGCAGTGCTGGCTAGGATGGCTGATTAAATGTACTGCAGTGCTGGCTAGGCTGGCTGATTAAATGTACTGCAGTGCTGGCTAGGCTGGCTGATTAAATGTACTGCAGTGCTGGCTAGGCTGGCTGATTAAATGTACTGCAGTGCTGGCTGGACTGGCTGATTCAATGTACTGCAGTGCTGGCTGGACTGGCTGATTAAATGTACTGCAGTGCTGGCTAGGCTGGCTGATTAAATGTACTGCAGTGCTGACTGGGCTGGCTGATTAAATGTACTGCAGTGCTGGCTGGGCTGGCTGATTAAATGTACTGCAGTGCTGGCTGGGCTGGCTGATTAAATGTACTGCAGTGCTGGCTAGGCTTGCTGAATAGCTGGCTGGCTCCACAGCTACAGACAACATTAGTGACCATTGTGTGTTCCCTGACTGCATAGTAACAGCTCCGATAGCTCGCTGTCCTATTTGACTCCCTGCTAGTCTCTTTGTGAGTGTCAGTGAGAGTACATCCAGATTATGGGAACAGAACACAGTCAGACACAGTGGAAGCTCGTCCTCTAGTCCCTCTTCACCGTTATCCAGCTGGAAGGGAACTCACTATTCATTTGATTTCTTCCATGGTATAATCTAACCATATTATTCACATTTGAGATACTTATCATTACCCTTTGTTACTTACACTTCTCATAGAACCATTACACCATTAATATGCTCTACCAGAACATTAGTTGAGGTGATCAATGCATAGAGGCAGTACGGCATGATTCAAAGTCTCTGCCATAATCCATTGTTTTGCTACACTTTATAATAACTTTAATGGATAATCCATTATAATGTTCATATTAATGTTTATAAATGTTTTAAAGTGATGAAATTCAAATGTATTTAACCAATGTTACCCAATGTTTAAGAAGAAGAACTGTAACCAGTGACAGTGAGGCATGCTCCCTTCTAAGTAATAACCCTCACATATCCCTGTATGTATATATCCCTGACCCTATCCTATATATTACATATAAAGTATATGTGGTATAACATATAGTAACAATTTATAGTGAACCATGTTTAGTGACTGTAAGGCATGCTATCTGCTGTGTCCTGCTATGTCCCTGTCCATATCTGCTGCTAACCTGTCCCTGTCCCTGTCCTCCCAAGGACAAGGCCATGGCCAACAAGAACCCCTGGGAGAGCTACAACCCAGCCTGTGAGTACCAGAACTACGCCAGTATGAATGTACTAGACCCTGACCCCAAGGACTCTCTGGAGATGACCGCAGCAGAGTGGGAGAAGTGTGTCAATCTCCCCTTAGACGTCCAGGAGGGAGACTTCCAGACAGAGGTCTGATCTGATCTGATCTAAACAAACCAGGAAATGAGTCCAAAATGGCACCCTATTCCCAATGAAGTGCACTACTTATGACCAGGTCCTATAGGCCTCTTTTTCACCAGTACCCAAAGGGCTCTTTTGAACAGGACTCATAGGGCTCTGGTCAAAGGTAGTGCACTATATAGGGAATAGGGTGACATTTTGGATGCACTCCAGAAAGGAGACTTCCAGGAAGTTAAAAACCAGGAAGAGGAAAACCAGGAGAAAAAATGATAACCAGGACATGGAGGAAAGGGGAAAGGATGTATTTTGCACTGAAAAAAATGGACAGACTGTCCTAACAGCCTTGGCCTAGTACATATCTGGATTCTAAAGGAGGGATGACAAGGACATGATGTGCCAATACCATTTAAGAGGAAAACACAGAGGACAGGAGGAAGAAATACAACAAAAAATACAACAAAAATCATCAGTGTTACTTTTTGTATTCTCACTAGTGTACTTAGTGCAGCGGGCCAGCCAGGTGGGTGTACAATATTTACCATCATGTGTTTCAGAGTACCCATGGTAAAGAAGAATTGGTTTCAAAAAGGTGAAAATCTTTCTAGATGAATAAACCTCAAAAGCTAAATGAAGACATAATACAATGTCAATCCCAGCTTCGTTGGATCCAGTTTTATATTTCACAAAACTGGACCCTGGAAGCACAATGTATATATTTATGCAGGTTTTTAAAAAGTTTATAACAAGTCTGTTTGGCCATTACTATACTTTTTACTTTATAATATAAAATATATATGAGCGGAGAGTGGCAGGCAAAGAGGATTTTCTGTCATATAAAAATGAATGTTTGTCAAAGCTACATTCTTCATTGCTTTAAATGCAATAAAGGTAATGCTCACTTTTATATGAATAATATATTTCACAAACTTTAATACTGCAGAATCTTGCTTGAAGAATCTCGGCTAAAACTCTCTCATCTGCAGCCCTGTATAAAATATTTAAAAATGAAAAATGTTGTATGGTGTAAATAAACTTTTGTCTACATATGTTTTACTTGTGCCAATTTATTTTAATGAGAAAAAAATGCCAACTTGATCAAGCGTTATATATAGCGTTATAAAATGTTAACATTTGAACAAGGAATGTAAATAAAAGAGGAAATATGTTCGTACTGCTTCAGAGAACGTGTCAAGTCTATCTGGTGGTCATGCCTTTGTCAAGTCTATCTGGTGGTCATGCCTTTGTCAGATGTATTGCTCTTTAAACCAACAGGTTCTCCTCAAAAGCCCTGTGCTACCTTGTGCTAACATTTTTATTTAACTAGGCAAGTCAGTTAAGAACAAATTCTTATTTTCAATGACGGCCAGTGTGTCGTTCTGCCTGTTCAGGTTTTGTACAGATTTGTACCTTGTCAGCTCAGGGGTTTGAACTTACAACCTTCCAGTTACTAGTCCAACGCTCTAACCACTAGGCTACCCTGCCGCCCCATGTGTCCTTTGTTCTGATCTTTTCCACATTCTGATTGTGCCCAAATCTTTTGAGAGGTGTAGACATTA
Organism: Oncorhynchus mykiss; assembly: GCF_057628025.1. Taxonomy (NCBI): domain Eukaryota; kingdom Metazoa; phylum Chordata; class Actinopteri; order Salmoniformes; family Salmonidae; genus Oncorhynchus; species Oncorhynchus mykiss. The sequence continues at coordinate 51,882,706 of NC_143044.1, read as the reverse complement.
TAAACTCATTGTGATCTTATTGTGATCAGATCTTCCTGACCAATTCCAGAGGTAGTCGGGGTGCATTGTGTCTGGATATCTTACAAATGTAGACAGATCTGACAAATCATTGACAGGTGGCATGATTGACTTATGGCACAACATGTCTTAAAACAAATGCATGTATCTTATTTTGAAAAACTATTTGTGAAATCATTTACATACAA
>NC_143044.1:51750000-51877500 GCF_057628025.1 Oncorhynchus mykiss | reverse complement strand
CACCTAATTCAACAATCAGCCATGGCCACTGGATCAGGGTTTCCTTGGGAAGAGGATACATATTTCAGAGTAGCTATGCTATTCTACTTTCTGTCAGATTAGGTGCTAGTAGAAATAACACTGTTGAACCAGAGCGCCTTGTATTCTTCAAAGAAGCCTCAATGTCTTGGGTTATTTTCTGTCAGAATGGATGCCACTTCAGCCAGTGGCTTTTATCCTGAAATAAACAAGGACGTTTCACTGCACATTTGGATCCCTGATGAAAGGTGTTATTTACTGCACTCCATTAATTCGTCACTGTTCATTGGCCTAGTTTAATACCAGTCCTCTGTGTCTGTCAAAACACACACACACACACACACACTCACTCACCCACACACGCGCACACGCACAATAACACACACACACACATATACACAAACACACACGCGCACACATATACACACACATATACACAAACACACGCAGAAATACACACACATACACACACACATATACACACACATACACACACACATATACACACACATATACACAAACACACACGCACACACACACACTCACCCACACACACGCACACGCACAATAACACACACTCACCCACGTACGAGCACACACACATATACACACACACTCACCCACGCACGCGCACACACACGGACACACACACACCCATGCACGTGCACACACACACACAAAAACGTACGCACAAATACACATACACACACGGATGGACGCACGCACACCAGACGCATGCAGGCACCCACCCACCCACACACACACGTACTTACACACACGCAAGCGCTTCAACACACATGTTTACGTTCACAGACTGAAGTGAGCATCTGCTCACAAAAACACCCATATCTCCTACCAAGCCCCCACCATCCACCCCTTCTCTGTGTCCTCGTATGACCGCAGCAGACCCCTTCTACCTCTTCTCTAGACCCCCGTCCATCAAAAATAATAACATGAGTAATAATGTCATCCTTTGCAGAGTAAGTACAGTTGGGAGAAATACGTGAGAAAGAAACCTACGCCTCCCCTCCAAACCTCCTCTCATATGACCAGACCACTTCTACCTCTTCTCTAGACCCCAGTCCATCAAAAATAATAACATGAGTAATAATGTCATCCTTTGCAGAGTAAGTACAGTTGGGAGAAATACGTGAGAAAGAAACCTACGCCTCCCCTCCAAACCTCACTCATATGACCAGACCACTTCTACCTCTTCTCTAGACCCCAGTCCATCAAAAATAATAACATGAGTAATAATGTCATCCTTTGCAGAGTAAGTACAGTTGGGAGAAATACGTGAGAAAGAAACCTACGCCTCCCCTCCAACCCTCCTCTCATATGACCAGACCACTTCTACCTCTTCTCTAGACCCCAGTCCATCAAATATAATAATACTGTCTCATCCTTTGCTTTTCAATACGGTAAGTGCATTTGAGAGAAAGGTGGGAGGGAGGAACCTGAGCCTCCGCCTCCAACCCTCCACTGTATCCTGGTGTAACCAGAAACCTCTGCAACCTCCGCCTCCAACCCTCCACTGTATCCTGGTGTAACCAGAAACCTCTGCAACCTCTCCCTCCAACCCTCCACTGTATCCTGGTGTGACCAGAAACCTCTGCAACCTCCCCCTCCAACCCTCCACTGTATCCTGGTGTGACCAGAAACCTCTGCAACCTCTCCCTCCAACCCTCCACTGTATCCTGGTGTAACCAGAAACCTCTGCAACCTCCCCCTCCAACCCTCCACTGTATCCTGGTGTAACCAGAAACCTCTGCAACCTCTCCCTTCAACCCTCCACTGTATCCTGGTGTAACCATAAACCTCTGCAACCTCTCCCTTCAACCCTCCACTGTATCCTGGTGTAACAAGAAACCTCTGCAACCTCTCCCCTAAAGCCAAATCCATCAACATGTCATCCTTATAATGTTAACATAACGTCAACCTTATAATACTGTCATCCTTATCATGTCATCCTTATCATAATGTCATCCTTATAATAATGTCATCCATATAATAATGTCATCCTTATAATGTCATCCATTAACTTAATGTCGACCTTATAATAATGTCATCCTTATAATAATGTCATCCTTATAATGTCATCCTTATCATAATGTCATCCTTATCATAATGTCATCCTTATAATAATGTCATCCATATAATAATGTCATCCTTATAATGTCATCCATTAACTTAATGTCGACCTTATAATAATGTCATCCTTATAATAATGTCATCCTTATAATGTCATCCTTATCATAATGTCATCCTTATAATGTCATCCTTATCATAATGTCATCCTTATAATAATGTCATCCATATAATAATGGCATCCATATAATAATGGCATCCATCAACATAATGTAATCCTTATAAAAATGTCATCCTTATAATAATGTCATCCTTATAATAATGTCATCTGTATAATAATTTCATTCTTATGTCATCCTTTCAATAATGTCATCCTTAAAATAATGTCATCCCTCAACATTATTAATATCATCCTTATAATAATAACATCCTTATAATAATGTCCATCTTAACATAATGTCATCCTTATAATAATGTCATCTTTATCATGATTTCATCCTTTTAGTAATGTCATCCTTATAATAATGTCATCCGTCAACATAATGTCTTCCTTATATTAATGTCATCCTTGTAATAATGTCATCCTTATATTGTCATCTGTTGTCACGGCCGTTGAAAGAAGTGGACCGAGGTGCAGCGTGCCGAGCGTACATTTTCCTTTTATTACAAAAATGACACCAACAAAACAACAAACAAGAAAACAACCGTGAAGCTTACAGGGCAAAATGCCACCAACAAAGTCAACTACCCACACTGAAACGAGGGAAAAGGGCTACCTAAGTATGGTTCCCAATCAGAGACAACGATCGACAGCTGTCCCTGATTGAGAACCAGACCCGGCCAAAACATAGAAATACAAAATCATAGAAATCAAAAACATAGAATGCCCACTCCAAATCACACCCTGACCAAACCAAATAGAGACATAAAAAGGCTCTCTAAGGTCAGGGCGTGACATCCGTATCATAATTTCCTCCTTATGATAATGTCATCCATCAACATAAAGTCATCCTTATAATAATGTAATCCTTATAATAATGTCATCCTTATAATAATGTCATCCATCAACATAAAGTCATCCTTATAATAATGTCATCCTTATAATAATGTCATCCTTATAATAATGTCATCCATCAACATAAAGTCATCCTTATAATAATGTCATCCTTATAATAATGTCATCCATATAATAATGTCATCCATCAACATAAAGTCATCCTTATAATAATGTCATCCTTATAATAATGTCATCCATATAATAATGTCATCCATCAACATAAAGTCATCCTTATAATAATGTCATCCTTATAATAATGTCATCCATATAATAATGTCATCCATCAACATAAAGTCATCCTTATAATAATGTCATCCTTATAATAATGTCATCCATCAACATAAAGTCATCCTTATGATAATGTCATCCATCAACATGAAGTCATCCTTATGATAATGTCATCCATCAACATAGTCATCCTTATAATAATGTCATCCTTATAATAATGTAATCCTTATGATAATGTCATCCATCAACATAAAGTCATCCTTATAATAATGTCATCCTTATAATAATGTAATCCTTATGATCATGTCATCCATCAACATAAAGTCATCCTTATAATGTCATCCATCAACATAAAGTCATCCTTATGATAATGTCATCCATCAACATAAAGTCATCCTTATAATAATGTCATCCTTATAATAATGTCATCCATCAACATAAAGTCATCCTTATGATAATGTCATCCATCAACATGAAGTCATCCTTATGATGTCATCCATCAACATAAAGTCATCCTTATAATGTCATCCATCAACATAAAGTCATCCTTATAATGTCATCCTTATAATAATGTCATCCATATAATAATGGCATCCATATAATAATGGCATCCATCAACATAATGTAATCCTTATAAAAATGTCATCCTTATAATAATGTCATCCTTATAATAATGTCATCTGTATAATAATTTCATTCTTATGTCATCCTTTCAATAATGTCATCCTTAAAATAATGTCATCCCTCAACATTATTAATATCATCCTTATAATAATAACATCCTTATAATAATGTCCATCTTAACATAATGTCATCCTTATAATAATGTCATCTTTATCATGATTTCATCCTTTTAGTAATGTCATCCTTATAATAATGTCATCCGTCAACATAATGTCTTCCTTATATTAATGTCATCCTTGTAATAATGTCATCCTTATATTGTCATCTGTTGTCACGGCCGTTGAAAGAAGTGGACCGAGGTGCAGCGTGCCGAGCGTACATTTTCCTTTTATTACAAAAATGACACCAACAAAACAACAAACAAGAAAACAACCGTGAAGCTTACAGGGCAAAATGCCACCAACAAAGTCAACTACCCACACTGAAACGAGGGAAAAGGGCTACCTAAGTATGGTTCCCAATCAGAGACAACGATCGACAGCTGTCCCTGATTGAGAACCAGACCCGGCCAAAACATAGAAATACAAAATCATAGAAATCAAAAACATAGAATGCCCACTCCAAATCACACCCTGACCAAACCAAATAGAGACATAAAAAGGCTCTCTAAGGTCAGGGCGTGACATCCGTATCATAATTTCCTCCTTATGATAATGTCATCCATCAACATAAAGTCATCCTTATAATAATGTAATCCTTATAATAATGTCATCCTTATAATAATGTCATCCATCAACATAAAGTCATCCTTATAATAATGTCATCCTTATAATAATGTCATCCTTATAATAATGTCATCCATCAACATAAAGTCATCCTTATAATAATGTCATCCTTATAATAATGTCATCCATATAATAATGTCATCCATCAACATAAAGTCATCCTTATAATAATGTCATCCTTATAATAATGTCATCCATATAATAATGTCATCCATCAACATAAAGTCATCCTTATAATAATGTCATCCTTATAATAATGTCATCCATATAATAATGTCATCCATCAACATAAAGTCATCCTTATAATAATGTCATCCTTATAATAATGTCATCCATCAACATAAAGTCATCCTTATGATAATGTCATCCATCAACATGAAGTCATCCTTATGATAATGTCATCCATCAACATAGTCATCCTTATAATAATGTCATCCTTATAATAATGTAATCCTTATGATAATGTCATCCATCAACATAAAGTCATCCTTATAATAATGTCATCCTTATAATAATGTAATCCTTATGATCATGTCATCCATCAACATAAAGTCATCCTTATAATGTCATCCATCAACATAAAGTCATCCTTATGATAATGTCATCCATCAACATAAAGTCATCCTTATAATAATGTCATCCTTATAATAATGTCATCCATCAACATAAAGTCATCCTTATGATAATGTCATCCATCAACATGAAGTCATCCTTATGATAATGTCATCCATCAACATAAAGTCATCCTTATAATGTCATCCATCAACATAAAGTCATCCTTATAATGTCATCCTTATAATAATGTCATCCAGCTCTCCTTTACTGCAAAAGTCCAACTTGACCCTTTTTTTTATATACAGTATTATATATTTTATATTTTTATTTATAATTTAAAATATATAAATAAAGTTATTATATTCTACAGAATATGAATTATTGAATTAGTTAAGCACAATGCATATAATAATGTAATCCAGACCTTATATAGTAATTGATATCTGGCTGAGAAAGGCTTAATTATTTTTATTTAACCTTTATTTAACTATTAAAGTCAGTTAAGAACAAATTCTTATTTACAATGCCGTCCTACACCGGCCAAACCCTGACGGCCCTGGGCCAATTGTGCACCGCCCTATGGGACTTCCAATCACGGCCGGTTGTGATACAGCCTGGATTCGAACCAAGGTGTCTGTAGTGACACCCTGGTGTTACCTTTATTTAACTATAAAACATGTCTGAAATCCCTGCTTTCTCCATCCTTGTTTCCTTAATTCCTCTGAAATTTAATTGGAGGAGGAGGTCTCAGGGTCTCCTCCAATTCTCTTTCAGAATAATGTCAAGGACAGAGGAAGCAAGGATTTGACGGCTGGTAATGTTTCTTTTATTTAAACTATATTTGTCCAGGTAGTGTCACTGAGCTCAAATCTATCGGTCAAGAGAGACCTTGAAAAAGACAGGGAGTGCAGGGAGTACCAGATCAATGTGGAGCTATAAACAGGGAGTACAAGTACCAGATCAATGTGGAGCTATAAACAGGGAGTACCAGTACCAGATCAATGTGGAGCTATAAACAGGGAGTACAAGTACCAGATCAATGTGGAGCTATATACGGGGAGTACCAGGACCAGATCAATGTGGAGCTATAAACAGGGAGTACCAGATCAATGTGGAGCTATATACAGGGAGTACCAGATCAATGTGGAGCTATAAACAGGGAGTACAAGTACCAGATCAATGTGGAGCTATATACAGGGAGTACCAGATCAATGTGGACCTATATACAGGGAGTACTAGTACCAGATCAATGTGGAGCTATATACAGGGAGTACTAGAACCAGATCAATGTGGAGCTATATACAGGGAGTACCAGTACCAGATCAATGTGGAGCTATATACAGGGAGTACTAGTACCAGATCAATGTGGAGCTATATACAGGGAGTACCAGTACCAGATCAATGTGGAGCTATATACAGGGAGCACCAGTACCAGATCAATGTGGAGCTATATACAGGGAGTACTAGAACCAGATCAATGTGGAGCTATATACAGGGAGTACCAGTACCAGATCAATGTGGAGCTATATACAGGGAGTACCAGTACCAGATCAATGTGGAGCTATATACAGGGAGTACTAGTACCAGATCAATGTGGAGCTATAAACAGGGAGTACCAGTACCAGATCAATGTGGAGCTATAAACAGGGAGTACCAGTACCAGATCAATGTGGAGCTATATACAGGGAGTACCAGTACCAGATCAATGTGGAGGTATATACAGGGAGTACTAGTACCAGATCAATGTGGAGCTATATACAGGGAGTACCAGTACCAGATCAATGTGGAGCTATATACAGGGAGTACCAGTACCAGATCAATGCGGAGCTATATACAGGGAGTACTAGTACCAGATCAATGTGGAGCTATAAACAGGGAGTACAAGTACCAGATCAATGTGGAGCTATATACAGGGAGTACTAGTACCAGATCAATGTGGAGCTATATACAGGGAGTACCAGTACCAGATCAATGTGGAGCTATATACAGGGAGTACCAGATCAATGTGGAGCTATATACAGGGAGTACTAGTACCAGATCAATGTGGAGCTATATACAGGGAGTACCAGTACCAGATCAATGTGGAGCTATAAACAGGGAGTACTAGTACCAGATCAATGTGGAGCTATATACAGGGAGTACCAGTACCAGATCAATGTGGAGCTATAAACAGGGAGTACCAGTACCAGATCAATGTGGAGCTATATACAGGGAGTACCAGTACCAGATCAATGTGGAGCTATATACAGGGAGTACCAGTACCAGATCAATGTGGAGCTATAAACAGGGAGTACTAGTACCAGATCAATGTGGAGCTATAAACAGGGAGTATCAGTACCAGATCAATGTGGAGCTATAAACAGGGAGTACCAGATCAATGTGGAGCTATAAACAGGGAGTACCAGATCAATGTGGAGCTATAAACAGGGAATACTAGTACCAGATCAATGTGGAGCTATATACAGGGAGTACCAGTACCAGATCAATGTGCAGAGATCCGAGGTATTTGAGGTAAATATGAACATGAAGGCAGGATAAATTGACTAGGCATCAGGATAGATAATAATAAGAGTAAAATAAAGAACAGAGTAGCAGCAGCCAATTCTGAGTGTAAAAGTGTGTTTGGGTCGTCAGTCAGCGTGTGTGTGTGTGTGTGTGTGTGTGTGTGTGTGTGTGTGTGTGTGTGTGTGTGTGTGTGTGTGTGTGTGTGTGTGTGTGTGTGTGTGTGTGTGTGTTTAGTCTCTCCCTTCCATCTGTTGTATTGAGGGAGTTGTTAGTTAGTTAGTTACTTAGTTAATGAAGCATGTATTTATCATCTCTCCTCTCTGGTCCTTAGTGTATTATAAAGGTTGTGGTCTGTGGGCTTCTGCAGAGCCTTATACTGAGATCATCACAAACGCTTTGGTCTGGAATTTGACACATTTGAGTAATTGTATAGAACTTTCCTTAATCCTTAAGGGTTAAAGAGCTACATCCGATTAAGTTACTGCAAACTGTGAGACATCAGAGCCTTTGACTGGGGGTATTCAGACCAGTGTTTCAGTCTTGTGTTATGGGACATCAGAACCTTTGACTGGGGTTATTCAGACCAGTCAGTGCTTCAGTGTATTCAGGACCTTGGAAAGCAGCCTGCAGTAAAGCAGTGTATCATGCTTAAGGATTGGCCCCTTTCTTTCAATTTTCATCTAAAATGACATACCCAAATCTAACTGCCTGTAGATCAGGCCCTGAGGCAAGGATATGCATTTTCTTAGTATCATTTGAAAGTAAACACTTTGAAGTTTGTGGAAATATGAAAGGAATGTAGAAGAATATAACACATTAGATCTGGTGAAAGATAATACAAAGAAAAAAAAAACTGTTTTTGTATTTTTTTTTGTACCATCATCTTTGAAATGCAAGAGAAAGACCATAATGTATTATTCCAGTCCAGGTGCAATTTAGATTTTGGCCACTAGATGGCAGCAGTGTTTGTGCAAAGTTTTAGACTGATCCAATGAACTATTGCTTTTACGTTCCAAATTTGGTATAAAGACTGCCCAAATGTGCCTAATTTGTTTATTAATAACTTTTCATGTTCAAAACTGTGCACTCTCCTCAAATAACAGCATGGCATTCTTTCACTGTAATAGCTCCTGTAAATTGGACATTGCAGTTAGATTAACAAGAATATGATATGTCTATGTCCTGAGAAATGTTCATGTTACTTACAACCTCATGCTAATCGCATTAGCCTACGTTAGCTCAATCGTCCCGCAGGGGACCCACCAATAATATGGAACAGAATAGCCTAGTTAGTACTGTATGTACCATTAAGACAGAATGAACAGGTTTTATATCTATGGTATGCACCTCATTCCTGTTTAAGTTTAGTTTATGAGTTTCAAAAATATGAATCACATCATGAACTAGTACAATGCCCATATTGAATGAAACAGATATTTCTGTAAGGACTTTCTGTGTGTCCTTTTAAATAGCCCAGCCAGGGGTAGATGTTCACTCCTGACAAGGACAGAGAGAGGGGGGAGAGAAAGAGAGAGGGGGGGTGAGAGAAAGAGAGAGAGAGAGGGAGTGAGAAAGAGAGAGAGTGTGTGAGAGAGGGAGAGTGAGAAAGAGAGAGATAGAGAGTGTGTGTGTGAGAGAGAGAGAGAGAGTAGGGGGAGAGAGAGAGAGTGAGAAAGAGAGAGAGAGGGGGGGAGAGAGAGTGAGAGAAAGAGAGAGAGCGAGTGAGAAAGAGAGAGAGGGAGAGTGTGTGAGAGAGAGAGAGAGAGAGAGAGAGAGAGAGAGAAAGAGAGAGAGAGAGAGGGGGGGGGAGAGAGAAAGAGAGAGAGAGAGAGAGAGAGAGAGAGAGAGAAAGAGAGAGACACACACACACAGGAACGGCAGAGAGAGAAAGGTGTGTATAGGGAAGTGGTTTTCTATTTTTGTGACCTCCATCTCTCTAGCAATTATCACTGTCACCATGGCAACCATTAGGCCAACTCTCACCACAAGCAGTATGTTGCAGACCTGGGTTCAAATACTATTTCCAATCAATTCAAATACTTGATCTATGTTTGATTGAGCTTGATTGGCGCATGCCCCCCGTTGATCCCAGTAGATGTACTCTTTGTGGGTGTTCTCTATAGAACAAGGCTCAAACCCCATCCAATCCTACAACGTTCATAGATCACTTCCTCTCTCGCTCTTCTGCCTGACTATAGAAAAGCGGTCTTCAGTAAATTCCAGACCACTAGTAGCTTACAACTTACTTCCAGGGGAGATTCAAAGAAACACATTCAATTGCTAACCTTTCTAGTGAAAGGTAGCAGTAGCCACTGCAGGAAGCTTGGTGGGTGACCTTTCTGCAGCCCAACGATAATGATGTTACCAGGATTATTCAAATCCCTTTCAAGGCAAAGAGGTTGAATTGAGACACGTTGGTCAGTGATAATAACAAGCCCATGTCCTCCAAGTAGGCTGCTCTCTCTGCATCTGAACAAACTGATAGTGACATTCTTCCATTTCATAATTGTGTTAAAATGATGTCCATCTCTTCAGACACGCTATTGGTCATTTATTCAAATGGCCGTTTCTATTGATTTGTGTGTGTAAAAGTCCTCATCCTCCACCTTCTAATGCAGTCTGAGTAGAAAGCCCCCGCCTGGGGTCGTTGAGTTGACCAGCAAGTAAACACTGGCTCACAGCAACACGGAACCAATAGAAGAGTCGCAAAAGTATAATCTCCACTCATCTGTCACTCAAAGCAGGCTAAAACAAATGCTCAAAGTATTTAAAAGATAGTGAATAGTATTTAAACCCAGATTGGATATCTTGCTGATTTAGTCCCGCATCAACGATTCAATGGATTCGTCTTCCTTTTGACCTGACCAACTGAAGAACTAATGTCATCTTAGATTGGGAGATGGAAATTAATACAACACCGTGGCATTGTGTGGTATTTCTGAATTGGCAATGTGCCTGAGAGAGTAGGCAGACTTCAGGCACTTAAATGTTGTTCTCACTTCCCACCAAACTTGTTCTAACAGATATATCTAAAATGAGTCTCCTAAAATTGCAGGGAGCTTAGCAACACACTATTGCAGGCCCCACACTAGCATACCACTTAGAATGCATCAAGGCTATTACAATTTACATTTGAACATTTTAGTCATTTAGCAGAGGCTCTTATCCAGAGCGAGTCAAAATTCATCTTAAGATAGCTAGGTGGGACAACCACATTGCATGGTCATAGTAAGTACACTTTTCCTCAGTAAAGTAGCTATCAGCTAGTAAGGTCAGAGCAAATAAGGAAAATAATAAAAAGTCAAGTGTTAGTTATCTATGTTTTGGGCTAGCATTGTGATTAGTTATCTATGTATTGGGCTAGCATTGTGATTAGTTATCAATGTATTGGGCTAGCATTGTGATTAGTTATCGATGTATTGGGCTAGCATTGTGATTAGTTATCGATGTATTGGACTAGCATTGTAAGTGGTATGCTAGCGTGCATACTGAAACATACAGGCCTGTGTACTACATCCATATTGACTTCAGTATACAGTATGTACAACTATCTAGCTCTGGGAAAATGTAGCTGTGACATATTGACTTCAGTATACAGTATGTACAACTATCTAGCTCTGGGAAAATGTAGCTGTGGCATATTGACTTCAGTATACAGTATGTACAACTATCTAGCTCTGGGAAAATGTAGCTGTGGCATGTTGACAGGCTTGTTGACAGGGCCAAATAGTCTTCATTGGGGAAATGACTATGGTAGACTGTGTCAGGTCCCAGCGGTTGTAGAGGGCAGAGAGGTTAACCAGGGGCTGTAAAACACAGCATCAACATAACCACACTGCTCCTGCCCTGCCTTGCCTGAATTCCCCTCTCGTTGCCAGTGTTCAACTCTCCAGAGGCCTGCTGAAGGCTAGAGTAACACAGTGGTAATGTAGTGTGAACTAGAAGTCTGTCATCAGACAGCAGGCGTCTCAGTGGAGGGACCCTACTGTAGTCCACTATGGCCTGGTGCCAGATCTGTTAGTGCTGTCTGTGGGGGTCTCAGTGGAGGGACCCTACTGTAGTCCACTATGGCCTGGTGCCAGATCTGTTAGTGCTGTCTGTAGGGGTCTCAGTGGAGGGACCCTACTGTAGTCCATTATGGCCTGGTGCCAGATCTGTTAGTGCTGTCTGTAGGGGTCTCAGTGGAGGGACCCTACTGTAGTTCACTATGGCCTGGTGCCAGATCTGTTAGTGCTGTCTGTAGGGGTCTCAGTGGAGGGACCCTACTGTAGTCCACTATGGCCTGGTGCCAGATCTGTTAGTGCTGTCTGTAGGGGTCTCAGTGGAGGGACCCTACTGTAGTCCACTATGGCCTGGTGCCAGATCTGTTAGTGCTGTCTGTAGGAGTATTGGGAAAGATAGCACTAACAGATCAAATGAAATCAATATGTATTTGTCACATGTTTTGTAAACAACAGGTAGACTAACAGTGCTCACTTACGAGTCCCTTCCCAACAAGTTAAAGATAAAGATACAAAATATATATTTTAAATAGAAATAGTGAAATGAGGAAAGAAAACACAATGAATAAGAATAATGAGTAAATAAAATGGCAACATATAGGGAGTAGCAGTACAGAGTCGATGTGCAGGGGTACGAGGTAATTATGTACTTATACGTAGGGGTAAAGTTACTAGGCAACAGGATAAATAATAGACTGAGCTGTAGAAGCAGCGTATGTGGGGCAGTAGCAGCAGTGTATGTGGTGGGTGAGTGTGTGTGTGTGTGTGTGTATGTGTGTGTGTGTGTGTGTGTGTGTGTCAGTATGCGTGTGTGTGCATGTTATGTGTGTGTGGATGGATGTAGTGTTTGTGTAATGCTTGTTGAGGTGTCAGTGTATGTGAGTGGGTGGAGTAGGTGTGAGTGAGTGGGTGGAGTCCAGAGTCAGTGCAAGAGATTCTGGGACCAGGCCACAAGACAACACAAACAGATCTAGGACCAGGCTACAAGACAACACAAACATATCTAGGACCAGGCCACAAGACAACACAAACAGATCTGGGACCAGGCCACAAGACAACACAAACTGATCTAGGACCAGGCTACAAGACAACACAAACAGATCTAGGACCAGGCCACAAGACAACACAAACTGATCTAGGACCAGGCTACAAGACAACACAAACAGATCTGGGACCAGGCTACAAGACAACACAAACAGATCTGGGACCAGGCTACAAGACAACACAAACAGATCTGGGACCAGGCTACAAGACAACACAAACAGATCTAGGACCAGGCCACAAGACAACACAAACTGATCTAGGACCAGGCTACAAGACAACACAAACAGATCTGGGACCAGGCTACAAGACAACACAAACAGATCTGGGACCAGGCTACAAGACAACACAAACAGATCTGGGACCAGGCTACAAGACAACACAAACAGATCTAGGACCAGGCCACAAGACAACACAAACTGATCTAGGACCAGGCTACAAGACAACACAAACAGATCTGGGACCAGGCCACAAGACAACACAAACTGATCTAGGACCAGGCTACAAGACAACACAAACAGATCTGGGACCAGGCTACAAGACAACACAAACAGATCTGGGACCAGGCTACAGCACAACACAAACAGATCTGGGACCAGGCTACAAGACAACACAAACAGATCTGGGACCAGGCTACAAGACAACACAAACAGATCTGGGACCAGGCTACAAGACAACACAAACAGATCTGGGACCAGGCTACAAGACAACACAAACAGATCTGGGACCAGGCTACAAGACAACACAAACAGATCTGGGACCAGGCTACAAGACAACACAAACAGATCTGGGACCAGGCTACAAGACAACACAAACAGATCTGGGACCAGGCTACAGGACAACACAAACAGATCTGGGACCAGGCTACAAGACAACACAAACAGATCTGGGACCAGGCTACAAGACAACACCACCCCTGTATACCACCCCTACCTTGTCACAACACAACAGATTGGCTCAAACACATTAAATTAAGAAGGAAATAAATTCCACAAATTAACTTTTAACAAGGCACACCTGTTAATTGAAATGTATTCCAGGTGACTACGTCATGAAGCTGGTTGAGAGAATGCCAAGAGTGAGCAAAGCTGTTATCAAGGCAAAGGGTGGCTACTTTGAAGAATCTCAATTCTAAAATATATTTTGTTTAACATTTTTTGGTTACTACATAATTCAATATGTGTTATTTCATAGTTGTGATGTCTTCACTATTATTCTACAATGTAGAAAATAGTAAAATAACGAAAAACCCTGGAATTAGTAGATGTGTCCAAACTGTGGAGACTATTGGTACTGTATATATACAGTTGAAGTCGGAAGTTTACATTCACCTTAGTCAAATACATTTAAACTCCCTAACACTTTTAATATATATCATGTACCATACATCTCCCAACAAGACATCACTAACACAGTATAATATATATCATGTACCATACATCTCCCAACAAGACATCCCTAACACAGTATAATATATATAATGTACCATACATCTCCCAACAAGACATCACTAACACAGTATAATATATATAATGTACCATACATCTCCCAACAAGACATCACTAACACAGTATAATATATATCATGTACCATACATCTCCCAACAAGACATCGCTAACACAGTATAATATATATCATGTACCATACATCTCCCAACAAGACATCGCTAACACAGTATAATATATATAATGTACCATACATCTCCCAACAAGACATCACTAACACAGTATAATATATATCATGTACCATACATCTCCCAACAAGACATCGCTAACACAGTATAATATATATCATGTACCATACATCTCCCAACAAGACATCACTATCACAGTATAATAAATATATAATGTACCATACATCTCTCAACAAGACATCCCTAACACAGTATAATATACATCATGTACCATACATCTCTCAACAAGACATCACTATCACAGTATAATAAATATATAATGTACCATACATCTCTCAACAAGACATCCCTAACACAGTATAATATATATCATGTACCATACATCTCTCAACAAGACATCACTAACATTGTACTCTTTCTGGTAGGTGAAGAAAACCCCCAAAATAATGATAAAACTGGAAGACGTTTAGATACCGTGTAGGATACATCTTGTCAGAGTAATTGAGAATGTACCATGGCAACCTATAAATGTACAACACATTGTGAAAGACTCAGACGTTAACGCCGTAAGGCTTGTAGCTTTATGTCTCGTTTCATGTGATATACAAGAGCCGTAGAACACTATTGGCTATTGAAAGATGGGGAAAAAAGCTGACCCAAAAAGCCAAGATAGACAATGTAATGTAAGCTAACGTGAAACCAATAGGCCTCCAGCAACGTTGTGAAAGATTAGCTGTTCATCCATCCACAGTACATGTAATAAGTATTTTCTTCAGCTCAGTGAAGTTAGAGTCCATCACTGTGTAGAATACTAGTAATCCTTCCATTCATCCGTTCATCAAACAATGAGGATGTTATACAGTGAAAGGCAACATGTCAAAGTTGTTGAGTTGATTTAACTGGGGGAACCACTAACCCCATGCTGGTCTCTCAAAGGAACTATCACAAATGGACCTATTTTTAAGTGTAGTGATCTCAGCCAGCCTGTTTGTGAGTACTGCAAGCTCTGGGGTCTGTAAAAAACACGATGAAAACATTTCTGAGCATAGCCTAAAGGTCCGTCTGGTCAGGATGTCTGTTGTAGAAGGACGTTGAGTGTCTCTCATAGTGAGAAAGGTATTCTTCAGTCTCCATCCATCCCAAAGGACAACAACAATAGAATAGAAAACTGGACAAACAAGAATGAACAAACGTGACCTGTGCAGAATATTGACATATGAAGTCACTTCCTAAGTGTGTTCTGAAACAGAAACAGTAACGTGACCTGTGCAGAATATTGACATATGAAGTCACTTCCTAAGTGTGTTCTGAAACAGAAACAGTAACGTGACCTGTGCAGAATATTGACATATGAAGTCACTTCCTAAGTGTGTTCTGAAACAGAAACAGAAACGTGACCTGTGCAGAATATTGACATATGAAGTCACTTCCTAAGTGTGTTCTGAAACAGAAACAGAAACGTGACCTGTGCAGAATATTGACATATGAAGTCACTTCCTAAGTGTGTTCTGAAACAGAAACAGAAACGTGACCTGTGCAGAATATTGACATAAGAAGTCACTTCCTAAGTGTGTTCTGAAACAGAAACAGAAACGTGACCTGTGCAGAATATTGACATATGAAGTCACTTCCTAAGTGTGTTCTGAAACAGAAACAGTAACGTGACCTGTGCAGAATATTGACATATGAAGTCACTTCCTAAGTGTGTTCTGAAACAGAAACAGAAACGTGACCTGTGCAGAATATTGACATATGAAGTCACTTCCTAAGTGTGTTCTGAAACAGAAACAGTAACGTGACCTGTGCAGAATATTGACATATGAAGTCACTTCCTAAGTGTGTTCTGAAACAGAAACAGAAACGTGACCTGTGCAGAATATTGACATATGAAGTCACTTCCTAAGTGTGTTCTGAAACAGAAACAGTAACGTGACCTGTGCAGAATATTGACATATGAAGTCACTTCCTAAGTGTGTTCTGAAACAGAAACAGAAACGTGACCTGTGCAGAATATTGACATATGAAGTCACTTCCTAAGTGTGTTCTGAAACAGAAACAGAAACGTGACCTGTGCAGAATATTGACATATGAAGTCACTTCCTAAGTGTGTTCTGAAACAGAAACAGTAACGTGACTGTACATTTGCATGTGTGCATTGTTTTGCATTGTTAGTTTTACTGCACTGTTGGAGTTAGAAATATAAACATTTGAACCTGCAATAAACAACATCTGAAAATATATGTGTATGAACCAATAAACTGTGATTTGATTTGAGCCTGATATTATTTTCCCTTGTCAGTATTTCTGTGCCACCTTTGACCCCCTATCTGAAATGAAAGATGACCTTCAGTGTCTTATGAAAAGACCTATCAAAGAAAGCCTGTGGGAGGAATCGGCTCATTGTTCCATAACTCAACAAAACCACACAATAACAAAGGATGACCATAAAAGAAGAGTTATTACTGTAGGAACAGTTGTTACTTCCTCCAAGGTGATGCTAGGTAAAGCTAGAGAGTTCGACATAGGCTGTGTTAACACAGGAAGCCCAAGTCTGATCTTTTGCCACAAAATTGGTCTTTTGAACAATCAATCCGATGTTTAGCCAAAAAAAATGGGCCAAAGATCAGAATTGGGCTGCTTGTGTAAACACATACATAGTGCTTGTTATTTCTTCTCCAGGTCCTTCCCATCTGTTGTGTGTGTTTCATGTTCCCACCTGGAACAGATGTCACATTGCAGTGCATTCTTGGACCAACCAACCAACCAACCAACCAACCAACCATCAGATAATTGAGCTGCTTCAGAGAATGAAGAGAGTGTATCAGTGTACAGGGGAAGTGGAGAGTTAACATCTTAACACCAGTCTTTTTATCTATAGTATGTAGCCCCAGGGATCACCACTGTGTATGGAGATAGTGGAGAGTTAACACCAGTCTTTTTATCTATAGTATGTAGCCCCAGGGATCACCACTGTGTATGGAGATAGTGGAGAGTTAACATCTTAACACCAGTCTTTTTATCTATAGTATGTAGCCCAGGGATCACCACTGTGTATGGAGATAGTGGAGAGTTAACATCTTAACACCAGTCTTTTTATCTATAGTATGTAGCCCCAGGGATCACCACTGTGTATGGAGATAGTGGAGAGTTAACACCAGTCTTTTTATCTATAGTATGTAGCCCCAGGGATCACCACTGTGTATGGAGATAGTGGAGAGTTAGCATCTTAACACCAGTCTTTTTATCTATAGTATGTAGCCCCAGGGATCACCACTGTGTATGGAGATAGTGGAGAGTTAACACCAGTCTTTTTATCTATAGTATGTAGCCCAGGGATCACCACTGTGTCTGGAGATAGTGGAGAGTTAACACCAGTCTTTTTATCTATAGTATGTAGCCCCAGGGATCACCACTGTGTATGGAGATAGTGGAGAGTTAGCATCTTAACACCAGTCTTTTTATCTATAGTATGTAGCCCCAGGGATCACCACTGTGTATGGAGATAGTGGAGAGTTAGCATCTTAACACCAGTCTTTTTATCTATAGTATGTAGCCCAGGGATCACCACTGTGTATGGAGATAGTGGAGAGTTAACATCTTAACACCAGTCTTTTTATCTATAGTATGTAGCCCCAGGGATCACCACTGTGTATGGAGATAGTGGAGAGTTAACACCAGTCTTTTTATCTATAGTATGTAGCCCAGGGATCACCACTGTGTATGGAGATAGTGGAGAGTTAACACCAGTCTTTTTATCTATAGTATGTAGCCCCAGGGATCACCACTGTGTATGGAGATAGTGGAGAGTTAACACCAGTCTTTGTATATATAGTATGTAGCCCCAGGGATCACCACTGTGTATGGAGATAGTGGAGAGTTAACATCTTAACACCAGTCTTTTTATCTATAGTATGTAGCCCCAGGGATCACCACTGTGTATGGAGATAGTGGAGAGTTAACACCAGTCTTTTTATCTATAGTATGTAGCCCAGGGATCACCACTGTGTATGGAGATAGTGGAGAGTTAACATCTTAACACCAGTCTTTTTATCTATATTATGTAGCCCCAGGGATCACCACTGTGTATGGAGATAGTGGAGAGTTAACACCAGTCTTTTTATCTATAGTATGTAGCCCCAGGGATCACCACTGTGTATGGAGATAGTGGAGAGTTAACACCAGTCTTTTTATCTATAGTATGTAGCCCCAGGGATCACCACTGTGTATGGAGATAGTGGAGAGTTAACACCAGTCTTTTTATCTATATTATGTAGCCCCAGGGATCACCACTGTGTATGGAGATAGTGGAGAGTTAACACCAGTCTTTTTATCTATAGTATGTAGCCCAGGGATCACCACTGTGTCTGGAGATAGTGGAGAGTTAACACCAGTCTTTTTATCTATAGTATGTAGCCCCAGGGATCACCACTGTGTATGGAGATAGTGGAGAGTTAGCATCTTAACACCAGTCTTTTTATCTATAGTATGTAGCCCCAGGGATCACCACTGTGTATGGAGATAGTGGAGAGTTAGCATCTTAACACCAGTCTTTTTATCTATAGTATGTAGCCCCAGGGATCACCACTGTGTATGGAGATAGTGGAGAGTTAGCATCTTAACACCAGTCTTTTTATCTATAGTATGTAGCCCAGGGATCACCACTGTGTATGGAGATAGTGGAGAGTTAACATCTTAACACCAGTCTTTTTATCTATAGTATGTAGCCCCAGGGATCACCACTGTGTATGGAGATAGTGGAGAGTTAACATCTTAACACCAGTCTTTTTATCTATATTATGTAGCCCCAGGGATCACCACTGTGTATGGAGATAGTGGAGAGTTAACATCTTAACACCAGTCTTTTTATCTATAGTATGTAGCCCAGGGATCACCACTGTGTATGGAGATAGTGGAGAGTTAACACCAGTCTTTTTATCTATAGTATGTAGCCCCAGGGATCACCACTGTGTATGGAGATAGTGGAGAGTTAACACCTTAACACCAGTCTTTTTATCTATAGTATGTAGCCCCAGGGATCACCACTGTGTATGGAGATAGTGGAGAGTTAACACCAGTCTTTTTATCTATAGTATGTAGCCCAGGGATCACCACTGTGTCTGGAGATAGTGGAGAGTTAACACCAGTCTTTTTATCTATAGTATGTAGCCCCAGGGATCACCACTGTGTATGGAGATAGTGGAGAGTTAACATCTTAACACCAGTCTTTTTATCTATAGTATGTAGCCCCAGGGATCACCACTGTGTATGGAGATAGTGGAGAGTTAACATCTTAACACCAGTCTTTTTATCTATAGTATGTAGCCCCAGGGATCACCACTGTGTATGGAGATAGTGGAGAGTTAACACCAGTCTTTTTATCTATAGTATGTAGCCCCAGGGATCACCACTGTGTATGGAGATAGTGGAGAGTTAACATCGTAACACCAGTCTTTTTATCTATAGTATGTAGCCCAGGGATCACCACTGTGTATGGAGATAGTGGAGAGTTAACACCAGTCTTTTTATCTATAGTATGTAGCCCCAGGGATCACCACTGTGTATGGAGATAGTGGAGAGTTAGCATCTTAACACCAGTCTTTTTATCTATAGTATGTAGCCCCAGGGATCACCACTGTGTATGGAGATAGTGGAGAGTTAGCATCTTAACACCAGTCTTTTTATCTATAGTATGTAGCCCAGGGATCACCACTGTGTATGGAGATAGTGGAGAGTTAACACCAGTCTTTTTATCTATAGTATGTAGCCCCAGGGATCACCACTGTGTATGGAGATAGTGGAGAGTTAACACCAGTCTTTTTATCTATAGTATGTAGCCCCAGGGATCACCACTGTGTATGGAGATAGTGGAGAGTTAACACCAGTCTTTTTATCTATAGTATGTAGCCCAGGGATCACCACTGTGTATGGAGATAGTGGAGAGTTAACACCAGTCTTTTTATCTATAGTATGTAGCCCCAGGGATCACCACTGTGTATGGAGATAGTGGAGAGTTAACACCAGTCTTTTTATCTATAGTATGTAGCCCCAGGGATCACCACTGTGTATGGAGATAGTGGAGAGTTAACATCTTAACACCAGTCTTTTTATCTATAGTATGTAGCCCCAGGGATCACCACTGTGTATGGAGATAGTGGAGAGTTAACACCAGTCTTTTTATCTATAGTATGTAGCCCAGGGATCACCACTGTGTATGGAGATAGTGGAGAGTTAACATCTTAACACCAGTCTTTTTATCTATAGTATGTAGCCCCAGGGATCACCACTGTGTATGGAGATAGTGGAGAGTTAACACCAGTCTTTTTATCTATAGTATGTAGCCCAGGGATCACCACTGTGTATGGAGATAGTGGAGAGTTAACACCAGTCTTTTTATCTATAGTATGTAGCCCCAGGGATCACCACTGTGTATGGAGATAGTGGAGAGTTAACATCTTAACACCAGTCTTTTTATCTATAGTATGTAGCCCCAGGGATCACCACTGTGTATGGAGATAGTGGAGAGTTAACACCAGTCTTTTTATCTATAGTATGTAGCCCAGGGATCACCACTGTGTATGGAGATAGTGGAGAGTTAACACCAGTCTTTTTATCTATAGTATGTAGCCCCAGGGATCACCACTGTGTATGGAGATAGTGGAGAGTTAACACCAGTCTTTTTATCTATAGTATGTAGCCCAGGGATCACCACTGTGTCTGGAGATAGTGGAGAGTTAACACCAGTCTTTTTATCTATAGTATGTAGCCCCAGGGATCACCACTGTGTATGGAGATAGTGGAGAGTTAACACCAGTCTTTTTATCTATAGTATGTAGCCCAGGGATCACCACTGTGTATGGAGATAGTGGAGAGTTAACATCTTAACACCAGTCTTTTTATCTATAGTATGTAGCCCCAGGGATCACCACTGTGTATGGAGATAGTGGAGAGTTAACACCAGTCTTTTTATCTATAGTATGTAGCCCCAGGGATCACCACTGTGTATGGAGATAGTGGAGAGTTAACATCTTAACACCAGTCTTTTTATCTATAGTATGTAGCCCCAGGGATCACCACTGTGTATGGAGATAGTGGAGAGTTAACACCAGTCTTTTTATCTATAGTATGTAGCCCCAGGGATCACCACTGTGTATGGAGATAGTGGAGAGTTAGCATCTTAACACCAGTCTTTTTATCTATAGTATGTAGCCCAGGGATCACCACTGTGTATGGAGATAGTGGAGAGTTAACACCAGTCTTTTTATCTATAGTATGTAGCCCCAGGGATCACCACTGTGTATGGAGATAGTGGAGAGTTAACACCAGTCTTTTTATCTATAGTATGTAGCCCAGGGATCACCACTGTGTATGGAGATAGTGGAGAGTTAACATCTTAACACCAGTCTTTTTATCTATAGTATGTAGCCCCAGGGATCACCACTGTGTATGGAGATAGTGGAGAGTTAACACCAGTCTTTTTATCTATAGTATGTAGCCCCAGGGATCACCACTGTGTATGGAGATAGTGGAGAGTTAACACCAGTCTTTTTATCTATAGTATGTAGCCCAGGGATCACCACTGTGTATGGAGATAGTGGAGAGTTAACACCAGTCTTTTTATCTATAGTATGTAGCCCAGGGATCACCACTGTGTATGGAGATAGTGGAGAGTTAACACCAGTCTTTTTATCTATAGTATGTAGCCCAGGGATCACCACTGTGTATGGAGATAGTGGAGAGTTAACACCAGTCTTTTTATCTATAGTATGTAGCCCCAGGGATCACCACTGTGTATGGAGATAGTGGAGAGTTAACACCAGTCTTTTTATCTATAGTATGTAGCCCCAGGGATCACCACTGTGTATGGAGATAGTGGAGAGTTAACATCTTAACACCAGTCTTTTTATCTATAGTATGTAGCCCCAGGGATCACCACTGTGTATGGAGATAGTGGAGAGTTAGCACCAGTCTTTTTATCTATAGTATGTAGCCCCAGGGATCACCACTGTGTATGGAGATAGTGGAGAGTTAGCACCAGTCTTTTTATCTATATTATGTAGCCCCAGGGATCACCACTGTGTATGGAGATAGTGGAGAGTTAGCACCAGTCTTTTTATCTATAGTATGTAGCCCCAGGGATCACCACTGTGTATGGAGATAGTGGAGAGTTAACACCAGTCTTTTTATCTATAGTATGTAGCCCCAGGGATCACCATTATGCTGATCCTACATATTGTATATATGTGTACAGGCATTAGTACTAGAAGCCATTGATTAAGCGTCACCGTGGTGATGACTAGAAGGTATATAAATACTAAAGCCTGCAATGAGTTAGCACTTTTTTTTATATATACTGTACTGAAGCCAGCTACATGCCATCTTGTAGGCTAATAATGACCACTGTGACAGATTAAATCGATGGTATCTATTGCAGTGATGAAAAGTGCATGGCACACAAAATAAGATGGGCCAGCCTCTTTATTATCAACAGTTTTAAAGAGGACACAATAAATATCACTAATGTCTATTCCTTGAAAAACAAATGGCTACGCCAACCCCAAGTTCAAGGTCCAAAGCAATCCCTGAATTAACGTTAGAAATTGATAGATTAACAACATAAACATAGCAATAATCAATTCAGAATTCATATTTTATTCCAAATTCATAACGGAAATTGACATTGTGATCAGTAGTCAAGTGATATTATGCTGAGTTCATGTTCAGAGAACTTTACAGCAAATCAATTCATCAACGCAATAACAGTTAGTCAAGCTAAGCCCAACCAAACACGACCAAAATCAGGGATAAGATAATATATATTTTAACTCAGCAATGTGCATTATCAATATGGTATCAAATACAAGTCCATATTTGTTGCTGTAAGTTAACATGCTGAATGTGCTAAGTTAGTAATCTTAAAAATAATACATCTGTTAAAGGCTAAAATAAACATTTATCCAGCCATATATTACAGAAATGTACATGTCAACAAAAATGTGCTGAGTTCAAATAAAAAAGTAATCCTGGACTGTTTCCCCAACAACATCTTGTCTTTTCAGGATCCAAAACATCCAGTACCACAGGCTTGTTGAATAACTCACCGTTTGGTTCTCAACCAGGGATCTTTCTTAGGGTTGGAAAATGTTGGGAACTTTCCACAAATCACCTGATTTTTCTGTCTTTTTCGTCCCCATTTGAAGATTCCCAGAATAGTGAGGGGAAATAAGCAGGAAATTCAGAATCCTCTCATTTTGGAAAATATACCAGAATTTTGTAACACTAAATCTTTCTTTTTGGAAACATAAAAACATGGAATTGGTGGAGATGACATTTGAAACAACAGGCACATACCCATAGTAATACAAAGAGGGCTACATCTCAAATGGAACACTATTCCCTATATAGTGCACTACTTTTGACCAGGGTCCGATAGGGCTTTGGTCAAAAGAAGTGCACTATATTTGAAATAGGGTGCCATTTGGGATGCAATCAGGGTTTTACATACTGCTTTGAACAAAGACACTTGACTGAACAAAAAAACAAAAAGTTGCCCTAATAGAAAAAAGCAACCTCACAATCACCCTCTCCTGTTATAATACATCAGTATCAACACAACGTTGTGGAATATTATAACCAATCTCAGGCAGAAACCAGAAAACAACAGTTCAAATTAAAGTTTTACTGCCTTGTATGAACAATCCAAATGTTAAATTCTTATGTTATAGCAAACCAGCTGTAACAGAAACCAATCCGGATTAAATGTGTCCTGGTACATGCAGGTAGCAGACCTGGGTCATATTCATTAGGGCACACTGTTTAAAATGATTTAAAATACTTCAATTGTATTTGATAAGCTTGCCTTTTGCAGGTGAACCAATAGAAAAGTCCAGAACATGCAAACCCCACCCACCCGGCACTCCCAGGCAGGCTAAAGCAAATGCTCAAAAGTATTTAAAACATTTCAAATAGTATTTGAACCCAGGTCTGGCAGGCTGTGGTCTTGTCAGTGGACATATTCGTCTTCACTCATGTCAGAGTCATCTGCCTCCACCTCGCCTTCGATCACTGATTTCTTCCCCTTACAACATGACACCAACAGGCCGATGAGGAAAACCTACAGGTGGAAACCATGGAAAGTTAAAATCAATCAATCAATCACCACCAGGTCAATGAGGAGAACCTATAGGTGGAAAACATGGACATTTACAATCAATCATCACCACCAGGTCAATGAGGAGAACCTACAGGTGGAAAACATGGACATTTACAATCAATCACCACCAGGCCAATGAGGAGAACCTACAGGTGGAAAACATGGACATTTACAATCAATCACCACCAGGCCAATGAGGAGAACCTACAGATGGAAAAAATGGACATTTACAATCAATCACCACCAGGCCAATGAGGAGAACCTACAGGTGGAAAACATGGACATTTACAATCAATCACCACCAGGCCAATGAGGAGAACCTACAGGTGGAAAACATGGACATTTACAATCAATCATCACCACCAGGTCAATGAGGAGAACCTACAGGTGGAAAACATGGACATGTACAATCAATCACCACCAGGTCAATGAGGAGAACCTACAGGTGGAAAACATGGACATTTACAATCAATGAACACCAGGTCAATGAGGAGAACCTACAGGTGGAAAAAATGGACATTTACAATCAAACACCACCAGGTCAATGAGGAGAACCTACAGGTGGAAAACATGGACATTTACAATCAATCACCACCAGGCCAATGAGGAGAACCTACAGGTGGAAAACATGGACATTTACAATCAAACACCACCAGGCCAATGAGGAGAACCTACAGGTGGAAAACATGGACATTTACAATCAATCACCACCAGGTCAATGAGGAGAACCTACAGGTGGAAAACATGGACATTTACAATCAATCAATCACCACCAGGACAATGAGGAGAACCTACAGGTGGAAAACATGGACATTTACAATCAATCAATCACCACCAGGCCAATGAGGAGAACCTACAGGTGGAAAACATGGACATTTACAATCACAACACCACCAGGCCAATGAGGAGAACCTACAGGTGGAAAACATGGACATTTGCAATCAATCACCACCAGGCCAATGAGGAGAACCTACAGGTGGAAAACATGGACATTTACAATCAATCATCACCACCAGGTCAATGAGGAGAACCTACAGGTGGAAAACATGGACATGTACAATCAATCACCACCAGGTCAATGAGGAGAACCTACAGGTGGAAAACATGGACATTTACAATCAATCACCACCAGGTCAATGAGGAGAACCTACAGGTGGAAAACATGGAAAGTTACAATCAATCACCACCAGGCCAATGAGGAGAACCTACTGGTGGAAAACATGGACATTTATAATCAATCACCACCAGGCCAATGAGGAGAACCTACAGGTGGAAAACATGGACATTTACAATCAATCACCACCAGGCCAATGAGGAGAACCTACAGGTGGAAAACATGGACATTTACAATCAATCACCACCACCAGGTCAATGAGGAGAACCTACAGGTGGAAAACATGGACATTTACAATCAATCACCACCAGGCCAATGAGGAGAACCTACAGGTGGAAAACATGGACATTTACAATCAATCACCACCAGGTCAATGAGGAGAACCTACAGGTGGAAAACATGGACATTTACAATCAATCAAACACCACCAGGCCAATGAGGAGAACCTACAGGTGGAAAACATGGACATTTACAATCAATCACCACCAGGCCAATGAGGAGAACCTACAGGTGGAAAACATGGACATTTACAATCAATCAAACACAACCAGGTCAATGAGGAGAACCTACAGGTGGAAAACATGGACATTTACAATCAAACACCACCAGGCCAATGAGGAGAACCTACAGGTGGAAAACATGGACATTTACAATCAATCACCACCAGGTCAATGAGGAGAACCTACAGGTGGAAAACATGGACATTTACAATCAAACACCACCAGGCCAATGAGGAGAACCTACAGGTGGAAAACATGGACATTTACAATCAATCATCACCACCAGGCCAATGAGGAGAACCTACAGGTGGAAAACATGGACATTTACAATCAAACACCACCAGGCCAATGAGGAGAACCTACAGGTGGAAAACATGGACATTTACAATCAATCACCACCACCAGGTCAATGAGGAGAACCTACAGGTGGAAAACATGGACATTTACAATCAAACACCACCAGGCCAATGAGGAGAACCTACAGGTGGAAAACATGGACATTTACAATCAATCATCACCACCAGGCCAATGAGGAGAACCTACAGGTGGAAAACATGGACATTTACAATCAATCACCACCAGGTCAATGAGGAGAACCTACAGGTGGAAAACATGGACATTTACAATCAAACACCACCAGGTCAATGAGGAGAACCTACAGGTGGAAAACATGGAACGTATGGAAATAAGTCATGGGCCATCTCCCAATACCCATACTAGCGTACTATATAAATAATATGTGAAAAAGTAAAGTTTTCTAGTATGTGAAATGTAGAAAATAGTACAGCAGGTCAATTTATCTGATTATCAGCTGTCGTCTAACACGTGAGTCAGAAAAGACCAATGAATTCTACTAGATCAAACGCCGAAATGAGTATGCAGTTTAAGTAAATGAGTATGCAGATTAAGTGAATGAGTACGCAGTTTAAGTAAATGATTACAGCTTAAGTAAATGAGTATGCGGTGTAAGTGAATGAGTATGCGGTTTAAGTAAATTAGTATGCGGTTTAAGTAAATTAGTATGCGGTTTAAGTAAATTAGTATGCAGATTAAGTAAATGAGTATGCGGTTTAAATTAGTACGCAGTTAAAGTACATGAGTACGCGGGTTAAGTAAATGAGTATGCAGTTTAAGTAAATGAGTATGCGGTTTGAGTGTGCAGTTTAAGTAAATTAGTATAGAGTTTAAGTAAATGAGTATGCGGTTTAAATGAGTGTGCAGATTAAATAAATTAGTATGCAGATTAAGTAAATGAGTATGCGGTTTAAATGAGTGTGCAGATTAAATAAATGAGTATGCAGATTAAGTAAATGAGTATGCGGTTTAAATGAGTGTGCAGATTAAGTAAATGAGTATGCAGTTTAAGTAAATGAGTATCCGGTTTAAATGAGTACACAGTTTAAGTAAATGTGTACGCGGCTTAAGTAAATGTATACGCGGTTTAAGTAAATTGGTTTGCGGTTTAAGTAAATTAGTACGCAGTTTAAGTACTTGAGTATGCGGTTTAAGTACTTGAGTACGCGGTTTAAGTACTTGAGTGTGCGGTTTAAGTAAATGAGCATGCGGTTTAAGTAAATGAGTATGCAGTTTAAGTAAATGAGTATGTGGTTTAAGTAAATGAGTATGCAGTTTAAGTAAATGAGTACGCGGTTTAAATACATGCGTATGCAGTTTAAGTAGGACGCTAGTATGGCGGTCATCTTTAATGTCCAAACAATTTAACCAATCAATCAATGAATTGCAGCTATAATTCTAGCAGACTCAGCAGTACTCAGTAAATCTGATCTGCCTTTACACTATAAATTGCACTTATAGTTACACCATCTGTGACATTTTTGCAAGAACAATGTCAACCGAATCTTTGAGTTTCCAACACATACCCCGATAAACACCCAGTTACCAAAGTAGTAGATGGTACTGAAGAACCAGAACTTGTGGAGGAAAAGGTACGACCTCGTCACTGTGCATTCGTCTGAAAAAGTGAGAAAACAAAAAAATGGAGAGAACATAATTAAGTCTTTGCTAAAACTGCATTAGTTTGACATCAAGAGATAATCTTAGTTCTCTAAACTTAGTTTAGACTTCAAGTGTTGTGTGTTTGGAATGGCAAATGTATATTAAATGACACAAAAACAAGCATATATTTCTATGTATATTTATATGTTTCAACAGCACAACATGGCCAGCCTTAGGAGTTCACTGAAGTGACTATGGCTGCGTTTACACAGGCAGCCCAATTCTGATAATTTTTTCAATAATTGGTCTATTGACCAATCAGAATTGGCTTTCCTGTGAAAATGCAGCCATTATGTCTTTAAAATGTTAAAGGATCTTATTCTGGGAGCAATTAACGGCATTATACTAACTGGTAGTGACCCAACACCGCCACCATTACAAGGTAGCCCCAAGAGACGCCTCCGACATTAATTACAGGCCCTGCAGCATCCGTTTGATCCATGATGTTAATGCAACAGTTAATGGGATGTAAGTAGGAGCCATTATCAACCAAATGCAGTAAGAAGACCAGTCAGACCAGAAATGGACATTCTAATGGTTGTCATTGAGATTGATATTCTAACGGTTGTCGGTTTCAGAGTACCTTCTTACACTTTTAGAAAGGAAAGTAACACGGAAATAAGAAAATAAGAACCTAGCATCCTACTGCATGTCTTTTTAGACTACCATCATACAATGCAACAGTTAATGGAATGTAAGTAAAGCACTCATAAACCAAATAACAGAAATCTGCATGTATTTTAGACTACCATCATACAATGCAACAGTTAATGGAATGTAAGTAAAGCACTCAATAAACCAAATAACAGAAATCTGCATGTATTTTAGACTACCATCATACAATGCAACAGTTAATGGAATGTAAGTAAAGCACTCATAAACCAAATAACAGAAATCTGCATGTATTTTAGACTACCATCATACAATGCAACAGTTAATGGAATGTAAGTAAAGCACTCATAAACCAAATAACAGAAATCTGCATGTACTTAGCATACGAATGCTTTTAGTACCTTCTTATGAGTCAGAAAGGGGTTTGACATTATAACTCCAAAAGCAGGGAAGGGAGATAAACAGCAGAACTTGGTGTGAATCCAGCATCCTAATGCATTTATATTAGACTACGCTCTTATGTATGAGTCAATGTGTGAGGGGTTGGAGAACTGGCAAAGTAACAACTAACTAACTACACTGTGTCCACGGGCGATATTCTCAATCCAAGGCGAGGCAGATGGAACAGGTTTAAGTAAATTAAGTTTGCATCAAGTGTCACTGCGAGGTTAAGATGAAGCAGTGTGATTGGACCCTGTAAAAGGATTTCGGGGGGGGTGGAACATCTTCAGGCCATTATTATATTTGAATATCTTTGCTTTTAGTCAATGTTATTATTCTAGTTATGAGTTCACTTAAAATGAGAGTTCTTCACTACAGTATGTAGCAATGTATTCCATGAAATGGGAATATGGAGGTATTCACGTGTAGGTTTTGTTTTCTATGTTGAAGAAACGTTGTTGTAAGAAACAACAGGGTGAGTTGGAAGGTTTCAACTGTCAATGAAAGTCCATAAGAAACACAGAGTGGCGGTGTGTGTACGATTAAGTGTGACAAAGCAATCACTTGCAGTGTGGTCAGGTGCCACAAAGAGGGACTTAGGGAAATTGCAGTTGGCTCAAAACAGGGCAGCACGGCTGTCTCAGAACAGGGCAGCACGGCTGTCTCAGAACAGGGCAGCACGGCTGTCTCAGAACAGGGCAGCACGGCTGTCTCAGAACAGGGCAGCACGGCTGGCTCAGAACAGGGCAGCACGGCTGGCTCAGAACAGGGCAGCACGGCTGTCTCAGAACAGGGCAGCACGGCTGTCTCAGAACAGGGCAGCACGGCTGTCTCAGAACAGGGCAGCACGGCTATCTCAGAACAGGGCAGCACGGCTGTCTCAGAACAGAGCAGCACGGCTGTCTCAGAACAGGGCAGCATGGCTGGCACTTAAAAGTACACGGAGAGCTAACATTAATAATATGCATGTCAATCTCTCCTGGCTCAAAGTGGAGGAGAGTGACTTCATCACTACTTGTTTTTGTAAGAAGAGTTGACAAGTTGAATGTACTGAGGTGTCTGTTGTCGTGGAAATTTCCTCTATTTACCAAATGATGGGAGCAAACCACACACACAAGTTAGAGTTAGTTATCAAAGTCCATCTTTAATTATATGAGCTCTATCACAACCCTGTGACTCTCAGATAAATTCAGTGTCTCTCCGTGAATTCTCTGAGAGCCCCTTCCACATTGTAAATGAGGTCCTTTATAGTAAAGACACACACACAGGATAAGACAGCATAGACATAATTCATCGTTCAGCTTTGTCTCCTTTCCCAAACC
The DNA here is from genome assembly GCF_057628025.1 of Oncorhynchus mykiss. Lineage (NCBI taxonomy): Eukaryota > Metazoa > Chordata > Actinopteri > Salmoniformes > Salmonidae > Oncorhynchus > Oncorhynchus mykiss. The sequence continues at coordinate 51,846,810 of NC_143044.1, read as the reverse complement.
CCAGAACCATAAACCAATCCTCCAAATCAACAGGCATATATCAAATTGTCATTTAGATACAACCAACTCAAAATACAACCTCCTGGACAAGCTCACGGAGAGGAGGGTGAGGCTATAGGTTAAGATAGAAACAACATAAGAGGGAGCATAGAATGATTCCAGACACTGCAACCTTCCTTTCCCCACTATGGGAAAGGTAGAGAGTGAAAGATATGTTTACACATGATGACACTTTGACCTCTCCCCTCTCAGCGGCCCAGGCAACTTAGTTTTGACATAGAACAGATAACTGCAACCTCACCACAGAATAACACAAAAATACCATTCTGATGAGAATTAACTTACACACATTTGATGAATATAAAACATCTAACATATGTTACCAACAAATTCTGAATCTTCCCTAACACTGTCTAAACAATGAGCACACAGCTCAGACACCCATACATACCCCAAAAGACATGCCACAAGAGGATTAGTCACAGTCCCCAAGTCCAGAACAGACTACCGGAGGCGCACAGTACTACAGGAACTAATGGGGATCCATAATAAACACCAGGAAGAGTAGCTGCTGCCTTGGCAGGAACTAATAGGGATCCATAATAAACCCCAGGAAGAGTAGCTGCTGCCTTGGCAGGAACTAATGGGGATCCATAATAAACCCCAGGAAGAGTAGCCGCTGCCTTGGCAGGAACTAATAGGGATCCATAACAAACCCCAGAAAGAGTAGCTGCTGTCTTAGTAGGAACTAATGGGGATCCATAATAAACCCCAGGAAGAGTAGCTGCTGTCTTAGTAGGAACTAATGGGGATCCATAATAAACCCCAAGAAGAGTAGCTGCTGCCTTAGTAGGAACTAATGGGGATCCATAATAAACCACAGGAAGAGTAGCTGCTGCCTTGGCAGGAACTAATGGGGATCCATAATAAACCCCAGGAAGAGTAGCTGCTGCCTTAGTAGGAACTAATGGGGATCCATAATAAACCACAGGAAGAATAGCTGCTGCCTTGGCAGGAACTAATGGGGATCCATAATAAACCCCAGGAAGAGTAGCTGCTGTCTTAGTAGGAACTAATGGGGATCCATAATAAACCACAGGAAGAGTAGCTGCTGCCTTAGTAGGAACTAATGGGGATCCATAATAAACCCCAGGAAGAGTAGCTGCTGCCTTAGTAGGAACTAATGGGGATCCATAATAAACCCCAGGAAGAGTAGCCGCTGCCTTGGCAGGAACTAATGGGGATCCCTAATAAACCACAGGAAGAGTAGCTGCTGCCTTGGCAGGAACTAATGGGGATCCCTAATAAACCCCAGGAAGAGTAGCTGCTGCCTTAGTAGGAACTAATGGGGATCCATAATAAACCACAGGAAGAGTAGCTGCTGCCTTGGCAGGAACTAATGGGGATCCATAATAAACCCCAGGAAGAGTAGCTGCTGCCTTAGTAGGAACTAATGGGGATCCATAATAAACCACAGGAAGAGTAGCCGCTGCCTTGGCAGGAACTAATGGGGATCCATAATAAACCCCAGGAAGAGTAGCTGCTGCCTTAGTAGGAACTAATGGGGATCCATAATAAACCACAGGAAGAGTAGCTGCTGTCTTGGCAGGAACTAATGGGGATCCATAATAAACCCCAGGAAGAGTAGCTGCTGTCTTAGTAGGAACTAATGGGGATCCTTAATAAACCCCAGGAAGAGTAGCTGCTGTCTTAGTAGGAACTAATGGGGATCCTTAATAAACCCCAGGAAGAGTAGCTGCTGCCTTGGCAGGAACTAATGGGGATCCATAATAAACCACAGGAAGAGTAGCTGCTGCCTTGGCAGGAACTAATAGGGATCCATAATAAACCACAGGAAGAGTAGCTGCTGTCTTAGTAGGAACTAATGGGGGTCCATAATAAATACAAATAATTGCATGCAGTCTTATTACCCAAGCAAAGCACTTGCTGTGCAACTGTGTAACTAACGATGGCCCTGTCCTCACTTAAGACTACAATCTGAGAATATGTTCAATGGTCATTCCAATTGTTGATATGCACCTATGGATTCTTAATAAAAAAAAACATTTTATAAATTAATTCCTTTTGAATTTGGGAGGGGTTACATTTCCCTAGCCCATCCTTTAGCTGTATATCAAAACAAGTGGCAGGGCTACCGTTGTGTTGTTTTTCAAATCCCAGAATGGAACTTTAAGTGGCCCTGTCCTGACTGATGTGCCTTAGAGGGGCTGTTAACGCCATAGAGGAACCCAGCCTCGGGCTAACTGTGTCACGGTAACTGAAAGAGCCTACAACTCTTCTTGTAAAGTAGAAAGCTGTGTCACTGTCACTGTGGATAGGGCTGATCCCTGGATAACTTCCAATGTGAAGTCACAGTCGACAGAATCTTAAACACCACTCATATGTCATAATGTACTGCATACCTACCTACTGCATACCTACCTACTGCATACCTACCTACTGCATACCTACCTACTGCATACCTACCTACTGCATACCTACACGTAATAAACTCTGCAAAAAAGAAACCTCTCACTTTCAACTGTGTTTATTTTCAGCAAACTTAACATGTGTCAATATTTGTATGAACATAACAAGATTCAACAACTGAGACAAACTGAACAAGTTCCACAGACATGTGACTAACATAAATTGAATAATGTGTCCCTGAACAAAGGATGGGGGTCCAAATCAAAAGTAACAGTCAGTATCTGGTGTGGCTATCAGCTGCATTAAGTACTGCAGTGCAGATTTGCCAGTTCTCGCTGTGAGATGTTACCGCACTCTTCCACCAAGGCACCTGCAAGTTCCCGGACATTTCTGGGGGGAATGGCCCTAGCCCTCACCCTCCGATCCAACAGGTCGCAGACGTGCTCCATGGGATTGTGATCCGGGCTCTTCGCTGGCCAGAACACTGACACTCCTGTCTTGCAGGAAATCATGCACAGAATGAGCAGTATGGCTGGTGGCATTGTCATGCTGGAGGGTCATGTCAGGCTGAGCCTGCAGGAAGTGTACCACATGAGGGAGGAGGATGTCTTCCCTGAAACGCACAGCGTTGAGATTGCCTGCAATGACAACAAGCTCAGTCCGATGATGCTGTGACACACCGCCCCAGACCATGACAGACATCCAAATCGATCCCGCTCCAGAGTACAGGCCTCGGTGTAACGCTCATTCCGTCGACAATAAACGCGAATCCGATCATCACAACTGGTGAGACAAAACCGCAACTCGTCAGTAACGAGCACTTTTTGCCAGTCCTGTCTGGTCCAGCGACGGTGGGTTTGTGCCCATAGACGTTGTTGCCGGTGATGTCTGGTGAGGACCTGCCTTACAACAGGCCTACAAGCCCTCAGTCCAGGCTCTCTCAGCCTATTGGGGACAGTCTAAGCACTGATGGAGGGATTGTGCGTTCCTGGTGTAACTCAGGTGTTTGTTGTTGCCATCTTGTATCTGTCCTGCAGGTGAGATGTTCGGATGTACCGATCCTGTGCAGGTGTTGTTCACACATGGTCTGCCACTGCGAGGACGATCAGCTGTCCGTCCCATCTCCCTGTCTTAGGTGTCTCACAGTACGGACATTGCAATTTATTGCCCTGGCCACATCTGCAGTCCTCATGTCTCCTTGCAGCATGCCTAAGGCACATTCACACAGATGAGCAGGGACCCTGGGCATCTTTCTTTTGGTGTTTTTCAGAGTCAGTAGAAAGGCCTCTTTAGTGTCCTAAGTTTTCATAACTGTGACCTTAATTGCCCACCTAATTGTACTTAATTGTAAGCTGCTAGTGTCTTAACGACCGTTCTGCAGGTGCATGTTCATTAATTGTTTATGGTTCATTGAACAAGCATGGGAATTTTCTTTGAAAGACAGGGTCCTAAAAAAGGGATGTTTCTCTTTTTGCTGAGTTTATGTGGTGTTATGTCATATGTACTGCAGCCTTGTATCAGCAACAACACATCTCATATGTACTGCAGCCTTGTATCTTAGCAACAACACATCTCATATGTACTGCAGCCTTGTATCAGCAACAACACATCTCATATGTACTGCAGCGTTGTATCAGCAACAACACATCTCATATGTACTGCAGCCTTGTATCAGCAACAACACATCTCATATGTACTGCAGCCTTGTATCTTAGCAACAACACATCTCATATGTACTGCAGCCTTGTATCTTAGCAACAACACATCTCATATGTACTGCAGCCTTGTATCTAAGCAACAACACATCTCATATGTACTGCAGCCTTGTATCTTAGCAACAACACATCTCATATGTACTGCAGCCTTGTATCTTAGCAACAACACATCTCATATGTACTGCAGCCTTGTATCAGCAACAACACATCTCATATGTACTGCAGCCTTGTATCTTAGCAACAACACATGTCATATGTACTGCAGCCTTGTATCTTAGCAACAACACATCTCATATGTACTGCAGCCTTGTATCAGCAACAACACATGTCATATGTACTGCAGCCTTGTATCTTAGCAACAACACATCTCATATGTACTGCAGCCTTGTATCTTAGCAACAACACATCTCATATGTACTGCAGCCTTGTATCAGCAACAACACATCTCATATGTACTGCAGCCTTGTATCAGCAACAACACATCTCATATGTACTGCAGCCTTGTATCAGCAACAACACGTCATATGTACTGTAGCCTTGTATCTTAGCAACAACACATCTCATATGTACTGCAGCCTTGTAAATTAGCAACAACACATCTCATATGTACTGCAGCCTTGTATCTAAGCAACAACACATCTCATATGTACTGCAGCCTTGTATCTTAGCATCAACACATTTCATATGTACTGCAGCCTTCTATCTTAGCATCAACACATTTCATATGTAGTGTAAGTATCTACCTAATATAGGATGTTTTAGTCACAGTTAATGGACTGTAAGCTTCCATCTATATATATATATCATGTGTTTTAAAGACAGAGAGGTGAGGGACTGGATGGGCAAGCTAGCAACTGCTGCTGTTTTCTTTAAAATTTAAACAAATAAAAGAATGACTGACCATTAAGGAAGAAAACCACAACTTTAACCAACACGATAGAGAAACAGTTTGACTATCATATACTGAATCTGGCCAGGAGATTTAAGGTGACTTCAAAGTGTCTGCAAAGAAAAGAAGATCCAAGTCACAGAAATCCCACGACGAACTAACCATGCAAAACGTCTGAGACTGTCGCTGCAGCTCTAAAGAAGGTTCATTATGTGTGAGTGTGCGTGTGTGTGTGTGTGTGCGCGTGCAGACAAGGAGAATCATGGGTAATAGCTAAGCGGCTCTCCAGTCGCCACAGTGCAACAGAAAAGAAAGACAAGAAGAAAATAGCATTTGAAAAGAAGTGGGTAAACTGTGTAATTCACTTGTCTGCAGGGCTGGAGGGCTGAGGTATCCATGACAGGCTAAGGCTGTTGTCCAAATGGAACTCTAGTCCTTACAATCTAAACTACTTCTGATGAGAGCCCTATGGGTCTGGGTCATAAGTAGTGCACTCTATAGTAAATACGGTGCAATTTGGGATAGAGCCTAAGAGAGTGGCCAGTCAGTTGCTCTATTCAGCTCTAAATGGAGAGGAGGAGAGGCAGAAATGAAGAGGAGGAGGAGGAGGAGAAAAGAGGAGAGATAGGAGACGGTCAGATTGCCCTTAGGATTCAGAGTTTTCCTATTGTCAGAGTTTGGGGAATCCCCAGTCTTACCTGATGAGCCGGTCCCAGGAAGGGAAAGGTAGGGAGTTTACATGGATAAGAAGGAAATGAAAGGAGTTGTGATGTAATAAATAGGAGCTGTAGGGACAGATACTGTTGGGCAGAGGAATGGGTAGACCTTAAGTACAAGTACAAACAATGTGATTGGAAACAGGCTTTGCCAGTAACTTAAAAATAAACCCAACTCTGGAGAGAAAGTGTTCAACAAGGGCCAAGAGATGAGGATGGGATAACATTTGAGGCCCATTCTAAAAGCTGGAGATAAAATATAGTAATTAGATATTTAGCTAAATATGGTACAATATTTGTTCAATACTGTGCTCGGCCCCTGACATAAAACAAAGAACATAAAATAAAGAAACCAGTGCTTGGAGCCTACTGAAGACGGCTTAGCATGTATTTCAGCAGTTAGCTACATGTGAAGTACTGTAGCAGTTAGCTACGTGTGAAGTATTGTAATGTAGCAGTTAGCTACGTGTGAGGTATTGTATTGTAGCAGTTAGCTACGTGTGAGGTATTGTATTGTAGCAGTTAGCTACGTGTGAGGTATTGTAATGTAGCAGTTAGCTACGTATGAAGTATTGTATTTCAGCAGTTAGCTACGTGTGAAGTATTGTATTGTAGCAGTTAGCTACGTGTGAGGTATTGTATTGTAGCAGTTAGCTACGTGTGAGGTATTGTATTGTAGCAGTTAGCTACGTGTGAGGTATTGTATTGTAGCAGTTAGCTATGTGTGAAGTATTGTATTGTAGCAGTTAGCTACGTGTGAGGTATTGTATTGTAGCAGTTAGCTACGTGTGAGGTATTGTATTGTAGCAGTTAGCTACGTGTGAGGTATTGTAGCAGTTAGCTACGTATGAAGTATTGTATTGTAGCAGTTAGTATTGGCATGTCTCCTTTATCATGATTTATTTTGTAAATAGCAGGTGCTGTTATCTGGACCGTGAACACATGGTCGTCCCTGTGTGTGTGAGAGAGAGCCGAACACTGGAGGGAATTAAAATGACCAACCTTTGAAAGTGAAGCTCACTTTACTTAATCACTTTGATTCTCACACTTCCCATTGATCATGGAAGCTTGTCACTTACGTAACTGGCCCAATTATTTTTGTGCGGTGATAAGGGAGGCCATCTACCACCACGGATATGTGATATGCTTTCCTATAATAATACACTGTGCATTCATCTGCTTGACTTTAGTCAACAATTGATCGTGTTATTATTGTTAGACCATTTCAATAACAGTCAGATAAACACAATTGGTCTGATAAAAACGTGAAAAAAGTGTCAATCATTAACATAGCAAGCACAATACTTATTTAAACGAGAAAACTACTATCTCTTTACATATATTATCAACTCTGCCCCATAGCTATTAAAAAGGTCCAACGCCCTCAGAGAGGCTCTAGATTTCCCCCCTGACGTTGATAGAGACAGTCAGGATGACCCCACTGACGTAGGTAGAGACAGTCAGGATGACCCCACTGACGTTGATAGAGACAGTCAGGATGACCCCACTGACGTAGGTAGAGACAGTCAGGATGACCCCACTGACGTTGGTAGAGACAGTCAGGATGACCCCACTGACGTTGGAAGAGACAGTCAGGATGACCCCGCTGACGTTGATAGAGACAGTCAGGATGACCCCGCTGACGTTGGTAGAGACAGTCAGGATGACCCCACTGACGTTGGTAGAGACAGTCAGGATGACCCCACTGACGTTGGTAGAGACAGTCAGGATGACCCCACTGACGTTGGTAGAGACAGTCAGGATGACCCCACTGACGTTGGTAGAGACAGGATGACCCCACTGACGTTGGTAGAGACAGTCAGGATGACCCCACTGACATTGGTAGAGACAGTCAGGATGACCCCACTGACGTTGATAGAGACAGTCAGGATGACCCCGCTGACGTTGGTAGAGACAGTCAGGATGACCCTGCTGACGTTGGGTAGAGACAGTCAGGATGACCCCACTGACGTTGGTAGAGACAGTCAGGATGACCGCACTGACGTTGGTAGAGACAGTCAGGATGACCCCACTGACGTTGGTAGAGACAGTCAGGATGACCCCACTGACGTTGGTAGAGACAGTCAGGATGACCGCACTGACGTTGGTAGAGACAGTCAGGATGACCCCACTGACGTTGGTAGAGACAGTCAGGATGATCCCACTGACGTTGGTAGAGACAGTCAGGATGACCCCACTGACATTGGTAGAGACAGTCAGGATGACCCCACTGACGTTGATAGAGACAGTCAGGATGACCCCGCTGACGTTGGTAGAGACAGTCAGGATGACCCTGCTGACGTTGGGTAGAGACAGTCAGGATGACCCCACTGACGTTGGTAGAGACAGTCAGGATGACCGCACTGACGTTGGTAGAGACAGTCAGGATGACCCCACTGACGTTGGTAGAGACAGTCAGGATGACCCCACTGACGTTGGTAGAGACAGTCAGGATGACCGCACTGACGTTGGTAGAGACAGTCAGGATGACCCCACTGACGTTGGTAGAGACAGTCAGGATGATCCCACTGACGTTGGTAGAGACAGTCAGGATGACCCCACTGACGTTGGTAGAGACAGTCAGGATGACCCCACTGACGTTGGAAGAGACAGTCAGGATGACCGCACTGACGTTGGTAGAGACAGTCAGGATGACCCCACTGACGTTGGAAGAGACAGTCAGGATGACCCCACTGACGTTGGTAGAGACAGTCAGGATGACCTCACTGACGTGGGGGGGGGGGGGTTAGGGTAATCTCTGGTTTAATTTAAATGACAACTTTCCCCAGGCCTTTATAAACTATCGTCTAGTTAGGCTATTACACCTGAAAATAATAGGTTTTGTGACAACTGCAATGTGATTTCCATTTTGTGGGAGGGATTTTTCGTAAGGTTAAGGATCCCAACTTGGTTTAAACATTCATACCTCTATTTCTAATACAGCCATTTCTAATGTCAGTACAGAATGAGGGACTAACTTGGATGATAGGAAAGCAACCCGGCCACCCTGTTTCTCCCACCTCCTTCCCTCTCTCTTTGTCCTGCACCTCCTCCCCTCTCTCTTTGTCCTGCACCACCTTCCCTCTCTCTTTGTCCTGCACCACCTTCCCTCTCTCTTTGTCCTGCACCTCCTCCCCTCTCGCTTTGTCCTGCACCACCTTCTCTCTCTCTCTTTGTCCTGCACCACCTTCCCTCACTTTGTCCTGCACCACCTTCCCTCTCTCTTTGTCCTGCACCTCCTCCCCTCTCTCTTTGTCCTGCACCTCCTCCCCCTCTTTGTCCTGTACCACCTTCCCTCTCTCTTTGTCCTGCACCACCTTCCCTCTCTCTTTGTCCTGCACCTCCTCCCCTCTTTGTCCTGCACCTCCTCCCCTCTTTGTCCTGCACCACCTTCCCTCTCTCTTTGTCCTGCACCTCCTCCTCTCTTTGTCCTGCACCACATTTCCCTCTCTCTTTGTCCTGCACCACCTCCTCCCCTCTTTGTCCTGCACCACCTTCCCTCTCTCTTTGTCCTGCACCTCCTCCCCTCTCTCTTTGTCCTGCACCACATTTCCCTCTCTCTTTGTCCTGCACCACCTCCTCCCCTCTTTGTCCTGTACCTCCTTCCCTGTCTCTTTGTCCTGCACCACATTTCACTCTCTCTTTGTCCTGCACCACCTTCCCTCTCTCTTTGTCCTGCACCACCTCCCCTCTCTCTTTGTCCTGCACCACCTTCCCTCTCCTCCCTCTCCCACTCTCCTCCCTTTATCATATATCCCCCCTCCTCTTCTCCCTCTCTATTTTCCTCCCACTCCCCCTCTCTCTCCTCCACAACCAACTCTTCTCCCGGTTATTTTTTCTCCACCTCTTCGGCCATCTGCAGCACCCCAGCTGCCCTGCTGAATTACAGGGCTCAGAGTCTCCGCCTCCACAGATGGCTCTCTACAGTGGTCTGCCTAAACAAATTACTGTGTACACCCCTGACCCACTTCACCTTGAAATACACCTCTACTGTTCCAGTTCCGTGTGCGTGCGTGCGTGTGTGTGGAGAGAGCACTGTTACTGTTCCTAGACTAGAGGAGGAACACAGACCACTTTTGAACATCAGGTAATTCAACCTTCAGTAAAGATGCAGAGGCGAGGGGAGTGTGTGTGTGTGAGGGGAGGTGAGAGAGAGGAAGGTGAGCGCTGGCTGGCTTCTCTTACATGATACATTAGGTAGCTTTTATACACACACACATACAGACAGCCAAGTAGATCTATAAGGGGATCACAGTCTTTCCCACAGTACTAACAAGGACACTAGTTCCCACAGTACTAACAAGGACACTAGTTCCCACAGTACGAACAAGGACACTATTTCCCACAGTACTAACAAGGACACTAGTTCCCACAGTACTAACAAGGACACTATTTCCCACAGTACTAACAAGGACACTATTTCCCACAGTACTAACAAGGACACTAGTTCCCACAGTACTAACAAGGACACTATTTCCCACAGTACTAACAAGGACACTATTTCCCACAGTACTAACAAGGACACTAGTTCCCACAGTACTAACAAGGACACTATTTCCCACAGAACTAACAAGGACACTAGTTCCCACAGTACTAACAAGGACACTAGTTCCCACAGTACTAACAAGGACACTATTTCCCACAGTACTAACAAGGACACTATTTCCCACATAACTAACAAGGACACTATTTCCCACAGTACTAACAAGGACACTATTTCCCACAGTACTAACAAGGACACTATTTCCCACAGTACTAACAAGGACACTATTTCTCACAGAACTAACAAGGACACTATTTCCCACAGTACTAACAAGGACACTCTTTCCCACAGTACTAACAAGGACTCTATTTCCCACAGAAATAACAAGGACACTATTTCCCACAGTACTAACAAGGACACTATTTCCCACAGTACTAACAAGGACACTATTTCCCACATAACTAACAAGGACACTATTTCCCACAGAACTAACAAGGACACTATTTCCCACAGTACTAACACAGACACTAGTTCCCACAGTACTAACAAGGACACTATTTCCCACAGTACTAACAAGGACACTATTTCCCACAGTACTAACAAGGACACTATTTCCCACAGTACTAACAAGGACACTATTTCCCACAGTACTAACAAGGACACTATTTCCCACAGTACTAACAATGACACTATTTCCCACAGTACTAACAATGACACTATTTCCCACAGTACTAACAATGACACTATTTCCCACAGTACTAACAAGGACACTAGTTCCCACAGTACTAACAAGGACACTAGTTCCCACAGTACTAACAAGGACACTATTTCCCACAGTACTAACAAGGACACTATTTCCCACAGTACTAACAAGGACACTATTTCCCACAGAACTAACAAGGACACTATTTCCCACAGTACTAACACAGACACTAGTTCCCACAGTACTAACAAGGACACTATTTCCCACAGTACTAACAAGGACACTATTTCCCACAGTACTAACAAGGACACTATTTCCCACAGTACTAACAAGGACACTATTTCCCACAGTACTAACAAGGACACTATTTCCCACAGTACTAACAATGACACTATTTCCCACAGTACTAACAATGACACTATTTCCCACAGTACTAACAATGACACTATTTCCCACAGTACTAACAAGGACACTAGTTCCCACAGTACTAACAAGGACACTAGTTCCCACAGTACTAACAAGGACACTATTTCCCACAGTACTAACAAGGACACTATTTCCCACAGTACTAACAAGGACACTATTTCCCACAGTACTAACAAGGACACTATTTCCCACAGTAGTAACAATGACACTATTTCCCACAGTACTAACAAGGACACTAGTTCCCACAGTACTAACAAGGACACTAGTTCCCACAGTACCAACAAGGACACTATTTCCCACAGTACTAACAAGGACACTATTTCCCACAGTACTAACAAGGACACTATTTCCCACAGTACTAACAAAGACACTATTTCCAGCATTCAAGGTTCCTTCCATTTTGAATTCCTTTCTCCTCCATCAAAACACACACTAGTCCTGGACATGATACAGTACTCTACTAGACAATACTTCCTGGGCCCCAAGAGAGTCTCCCCCCCCCCCCCTTCTTCCCTAGTTAAAAGCTTTCATAGCATTACAAGGTTGAACAACAAAATTGACTGCGGAAGTGCTCTACTAATCTGTTCAAATTGTGAGTGAGTCTTTCTGAGAAATGTCCAATGGTCACACCAAATGTGATGTTCTAAATAAAAAGGGCCAGGAAGGATGGAAAGTGACATTTAATTAAATAATTGAAAGAAAGTGCAACATGTCTGGTCTGTTCAAGTCAAATAAGGAAGAGAGAGAGTGTGTGTGTGTGTGTGTGTGTGTGTGTGTGGCTTTCTCACCAGTCAGTTGCAATTAATAATACTAACTTTTTCTCAGACTAATGTGTCCAAAGGGTGAAATCTATTCCTTGAAGTACGCTCCCCAGTAGACCTGGATTCACTTTAACTACTGTGAGAAACCTTTTAAAGTATAGTAGCGTTGCTTAAGGCTGCCTGGAATGCCAGATGGGTGGAATTGGCATATTTACCTATAACTATTCTATTGGTTCCATAGCGCCAGGCAAGCTCAATCATGCCCAGACAAAGAATCTGAAAGGATTTCAATTAGTATTTGAACCCAGGTCTGATAAGAGCCGCTCCACTCCAAGAGTAATCAGTGTGAATGGTGAGATGTATTCCATGAAGTCCCCTCATCAGTCTACCTGATCAGAACTCCGCTAGAGAAATGTCAGTCAGTCGGTCTGCACATCCCATCTCCATGGAGAGCACACACACACACAATCACATCCCATCTCCATGGAGAGCACACACACACAATCACACCCCATCTCCATGGAGAGCACACACACACACACACAATCACATCCCATCTCCATGGAGAGCACACACACACAATCACACCCCATCTCCATGGAGAGCACACACACACACACACACACAATCACATCCCATCTCCATGGAGAGCACACACACACACACAATCACATCCCATCTCCATGGAGAGCACACACACACAATCACACCCCATCTCCATGGAGAGCACACACACACACACAATCACATCCCATCTCCATGGAGAGCACACACACACACACACACACAATCACATCCCATCTCCATGGAGAGCACACACACACAATCACACCCCATCTCCATGGAGAGCACACACACACACACACACACAATCACATCCCATCTCCATGGAGAGCACACACACACACACACACAATCACATCCCATCTCCATGGAGAGCACACACACACACACAATCACATCCCATCTCCATGGAGAGCACACACACACAATCACACCCCATCTCCATGGAGAGCACACACACACACACAATCACATCCCATCTCCATGGAGAGCACACACACACACACACACACACACACACAATCACATCCCATCTCCATGGAGAGCACACACACACACACACAATCACATCCCATCTCCATGGAGAGCACACGCACACACACACACACACACAATCACATCCCATCTCCATGGAGAGCACACACACACACAATCACACCCCATCTCCATGGCGCACACACACACAATCACACCCCATCTCCATGGAGCACACACACACACACACACACACACACAGGTCATTATAAAGTGAGGTCAATATAAAGTGTGAGACTGCATACCAGACTGAGACAGACAAGAAGAGAGTAACCCTCCAGTCTGGACTGAGACAGACAAGAAGAGAGTAACCCTCCAGTCTGGACTGAGACAGACAAGAAGAGAGTAACCCTCCAGTCTGGACTGAGACAGACAAGAAGAGAGTAACCCTCCAGTCTGGACTGAGACAGACAAGAAGAGAGTAACCCTCCAGTCTGGACTGAGACAGACAAGAAGAGAGTAACCCTCCAGTCTAGACTGAGAGACAGACAAGAAGAGAGTAACCCTCCAGTCTGGACTGAGACAGACAAGAAGAGAGTAACCCTCCAGTCTAGACTGAGAGACAGACAAGACGAGAGTAACCCTCCAGTCTGGACTGAAACAGACAAGAAGAGAGTAACCCTCCAGTCTGGACTGAGAGACAGACAAGAAGAGAGTAACCCTCCAGTCTGGACTGAGACAGACAAGAAGAGAGTAACCCTCCAGTCTAGACTGAGACAGACAAGAAGAGAGTAACCCTCCAGTCTGGACTGAGAGACAGACAAGAAGAGAGTAACCCTCCAGTCTGGACTGAGAGACAGACAAGAAGAGAGTAACCCTCCAGTCTGGACTGAGAGACAGACAAGAAGAGAGTAACCCTCCAGTCTGGACTGAGAGACAGACAAGAAGAGAGTAACCCTCCAGTCTGGACTGAGACAGACAAGAAGAGAGTAACCCTCCAGTCTGGACTGAGACAGACAAGAAGAGAGTAACCCTCCAGTCTAGACTGAGAGACAGACAAGAAGAGAGTAACCCTCCAGTCTGAACTGAGACAGACAATAAGAGAGTAACCCTCCAGTCTGGACTGAGAGACAGACAAGAAGAGAGTAACCCTCCAGTCTGGACTGAGAGACAGACAAGAAGAGAGTAACCCTCCAGTCTAGACTGAGAGACAGACAAGAAGAGAGTAACCCTCCAGTCTGGACTGAGACAGACAAGAAGAGAGTAACCCTCCAGTCAAACTCGCCCCTCGGCTTCGCCAACCAACCCGTGTGCCCCTCTCGGGCTTCCCTCCCTGAAGGTGGGAAAAAGGGCTGCCTAAGTACGATCCCCAATCAGATACAACGATAGACAGCTGCCTCTGATTGGGAACCATACCCGGCCAACAAAGAAATATACAAACTAGAATGCCCACCCAAATCACACCCTGACCTAACCAAATAGAGAAATAAAAAGGCTCTCTAAGGTCAGGGATTGACACCTGAAGTTCCAGATTTGCAGTTTTGATACTTTTCTAATGGTTCTATGGCAGCAGGCAAGCTCAAGCAAGCACAGATACATTATTTGACATGATTGCAAATAGTATTTGAACCTGGGTCTAGTCTAAGAGCGAGGGGGTTGAAGTGCTCGGCCATAATTACATGTGAAATATATGAATATGTTACAGATCTTTAACTGACTCCCTCATCCTCACCTGGCCCTACACCAGCCTCAATATGTTACAGATCTTTAACTGACTCCCTCATCCTCACCTGTCCCTCCACCAGCCACAATATGTTACAGATCTTTAACTGACTCCCTCATCCTCACCTGTCCCTCCACCAGCCACAATATGTTACAGATCTTTAACTGACTCCCTCATCCTCACCTGTCCCTCCACCAGCCTCAATATGTTACACATGATGCTGATGCCCTTTTCCTCCGTTTCATTAACAAAACAAAAACAATTACAAATGCGCTGGGGGTGAACAGAGGTGCTGTTTCACCTGATGCTGACTGAACAGTGGTGCTGTTTCACCTGATGCTGACTGAACAGTGGTGCTGTTTCACCTGATGCTGACTGAACAGAGGTGCTGTTTCACCTGATGCTGACTGAACAGTGGCGCTGTTTCACCTGATGCTGACTGAACAGTGGTGCTGTTTCACCTGATGCTGACTGAAGTGGTGCTGTTTCACCTGATGCTGACTGAACAGTGGTGCTGTTTCACCTGATGCTGACTGAACAGTGGTGCTGTTTCACCTGATGCTGACTGAACAGTGGTGCTGTTTCACCTGATGCTGACTGAACAGAGGTGCTGTTTCACCTGATGCTGACTGAACAGAGGTGCTGTTTCACCTGATGCTGACTGAACAGAGGTGCTGTTTCACCTGATGCTGACTGAGCAGAGGTGCTGTTTCACCTGATGCTGACTGAACAGAGGTGCTGTTTCACCTGATGCTGACTGAACAGAGGTGCTGTTTCACCTGTTGCTGACTGAACAGAGGTGCTGTTTCACCTGATGCTGACTGAACAGAGGTGCTGTATCACCTGATGCTGACTGAACAGAGGTGCTGTTTCACCTGATGCTGACTGAACAGAGGTGCTGTTTCACCTGATGCTGACTGAACAGAGGTGCTGTTTCACCTGATGCTGACTGAACAGAGGTGCTGTTTCACCTGATGCTGACTGAACAGAGGTGCTGTTTCACCTGATGCTGACTGAGCAGAGGTGCTGTTTCACCTGATGCTGACTGAACAGAGGTGCTGTTTCACCTGATGCTGACTGAACAGAGGTGCTGTTTCACCTGATGCTGACTGAACAGAGGTGCTGTTTCACCTGATGCTGACTGAACAGAGGTGCTGTTTCACCTGATGCTGACTGAACAGAGGTGCTGTTTCACCTGATGCTGACTGAACAGAGGTGCTGTATCACCTGATGCTGACTGAACAGAGGTGCTGTTTCACCTGATGCTGACTGAACAGAGGTGCTGTTTCACCTGATGCTGACTGAACAGAGGTGCTGTTTCACCTGATGCTGACTGAACAGAGGTGCTGTTTCACCTGATGCTGACTGAACAGAGGTGCTGTTTCACCTGATGCTGACTGAACAGAGGTGCTGTATCACCTGATGCTGACTGAACAGAGGTGCTGTTTCACCTGATGCTGACTGAACAGAGGTGCTGTTTCACCTGATGCTGACTGAACAGAGGTGCTGTTTCACCTGATGCTGACTGAACAGAGGTGCTGTTTCACCTGATGCTGACTGAACAGAGGTGCTGTTTCACCTGATGCTGACTGAGCAGAGGTGCTGTTTCACCTGATGCTGACTGAACAGAGGTGCTGTTTCACCTGATGCTGACTGAACAGAGGTGCTGTATCACCTGATGCTGACTGAACAGAGGTGCTGTTTCACCTGATGCTGACTGAACAGAGGTGCTGTTTCACCTGATGCTGACTGAACAGAGGTGCTGTATCACCTGATGCTGACTGAACAGAGGTGCTGTTTCACCTGATGCTGACTGAACAGAGGTGCTGTTTCACCTGATGCTGACTGAACAGAGGTGCTGTTTCACCTGATGCTGACTGAACAGAGGTGCTGTTTCACCTGATGCTGACTGAACAGAGGTGCTGTTTCACCTGATGCTGACTGAACAGAGGTGCTGTATCACCTGATGCTGACTGAACAGAGGTGCTGTTTCACCTGATGCTGACTGAACAGAGGTGCTGTTTCACCTGATGCTGACTGAACAGAGGTGCTGTTTCACCTGATGCTGACTGAACAGAGGTGCTGTTTCACCTGATGCTGACTGAACAGAGGTGCTGTTTCACCTGATGCTGACTGAACAGAGGTGCTGTTTCACCTGATGCTGACTGAACAGAGGTGCTGTTTCACCTGATGCTGACTGAACAGAGGTGCTGTTTCACCTGATGCTGACTGAACAGAGGTGCTGTATCACCTGATGCTGACTGAACAGAGGTGCTGTTTCACCTGATGCTGACTGAACAGAGGTGCTGTTTCACCTGATGCTGACTGAACAGAGGTGCTGTTTCACCTGATGCTGACTGAACAGAGGTGCTGTTTCACCTGATGCTGACTGAACAGAGGTGCTGTTTCACCTGATGCTGACTGAGCAGAGGTGCTGTTTCACCTGATGCTGACTGAACAGAGGTGCTGTTTCACCTGATGCTGACTGAACAGAGGTGCTGTATCACCTGATGCTGACTGAACAGAGGTGCTGTTTCACCTGATGCTGACTGAACAGAGGTGCTGTTTCACCTGATGCTGACTGAACAGAGGTGCTGTTTCACCTGATGCTGACTGAACAGAGGTGCTGTATCACCTGATGCTGACTGAACAGAGGTGCTGTTTCACCTGATGCTGACTGAACAGAGGTGCTGTTTCACCTGATGCTGACTGAACAGAGGTGCTGTTTCACCTGATGCTGACTGAACAGAGGTGCTGTTTCACCTGATGCTGACTGAACAGAGGTGCTGTTTCACCTGATGCTGACTGAACAGAGGTGCTGTATCACCTGATGCTGACTGAACAGAGGTGCTGTTTCACCTGATGCTGACTGAACAGAGGTGCTGTTTCACCTGATGCTGACTGAACAGAGGTGCTGTTTCACCTGATGCTGACTGAACAGAGGTGCTGTTTCACCTGATGCTGACTGAACAGAGGTGCTGTTTCACCTGATGCTGACTGAACAGAGGTGCTGTTTCACCTGATGCTGACTGAACAGAGGTGCTGTTTCACCTGATGCTGACTGAACAGAGGTGCTGTTTCACCTGATGCTGACTGAACAGAGGTGCTGTTTCACCTGATGCTGACTGAACAGAGGTGCTGTTTCACCTGATGCTGACTGAACAGTGGTGCTGTTTCACCTGATGCTGACTGAACAGAGGTGCTGTTTCACCTGATGCTGACTGAACAGTGGTGCTGTTTCACCTGATGCTGACTGAACAGAGGTGCTGTTTCACCTGATGCTGACTGAACAGAGGTGCTGTTTCACCTGATGCTGACTGAACAGAGGTGCTGTTTCACCTGATGCTGACTGAACAGAGGTGCTGTTTCACCTGATGCTGACTGAACAGAGGTGCTGTTTCACCTGATGCTGACTGAACAGAGGTGCTGTTTCACCTGATGCTGACTGAACAGAGGTGCTGTTTCACCTGATGCTGACTGAACAGAGGTGCTGTTTCACCTGATGCTGACTGAACAGAGGTGCTGTTTCACCTGATGCTGACTGAACAGTGGTGCTGTTTCACCTGATGCTGACTGAACAGAGGTGCTGTTTCACCTGATGCTGACTGAACAGTGGTGCTGTTTCACCTGATGCTGACTGAACAGAGGTGCTGTTTCACCTGATGCTGACTGAACAGAGGTGCTGTTTCACCTGATGCTGACTGAACAGAGGTGCTGTTTCACCTGATGCTGACTGAACAGAGGTGCTGTTTCACCTGATGCTGACTGAACAGAGGTGCTGTTTCACCTGATGCTGACTGAACAGAGGTGCTGTTTCACCTGATGCTGACTGAACAGAGGTGCTGTTTCACCTGATGCTGACTGAACAGAGGTGCTGTTTCACCTGATGCTGACTGAACAGAGGTGCTGTTTCACCTGATGCTGACTGAACAGAGGTGCTGTTTCACCTGATGCTGACTGAACAGTGGTGCTGTTTCACCTGATGCTGACTGAACAGAGGTGCTGTTTCACCTGATGCTGACTGAACAGAGGTGCTGTTTCACCTGATGCTGACTGAACAGAGGTGCTGTTTCACCTGATGCTGACTGAACAGAGGTGCTGTTTCACCTGATGCTGACTGAACAGAGGTGCTGTATCACCTGATGCTGACTGAACAGAGGTGCTGTTTCACCTGATGCTGACTGAACAGAGGTGCTGTTTCACCTGATGCTGACTGAACAGAGGTGCTGTTTCACCTGTTGCTGACTGAACAGAGGTGCTGTTTCACCTGATGCTGACTGAACAGTGGTGCTGTTTCACCTGATGCTGACTGAACAGAGGTGCTGTTTCACCTGATGCTGACTGAACAGTGGTGCTGTTTCACCTGATGCTGACTGAACAGAGGTGCTGTTTCACCTGATGCTGACTGAACAGAGGTGCTGTTTCACCTGATGCTGACTGAACAGAGGTGCTGTTTCACCTGATGCTGACTGAACAGAGGTGCTGTTTCACCTGATGCTGACTGAACAGAGGTGCTGTTTCACCTGATGCTGACTGAACAGAGGTGCTGTTTCACCTGATGCTGACTGAACAGAGGTGCTGTTTCACCTGATGCTGACTGAACAGAGGTGCTGTTTCACCTGATGCTGACTGAACAGAGGTGCTGTTTCACCTGATGCTGACTGAACAGAGGTGCTGTTTCACCTGATGCTGACTGAACAGTGGTGCTGTTTCACCTGATGCTGACTGAACAGAGGTGCTGTTTCACCTGATGCTGACTGAACAGAGGTGCTGTTTCACCTGATGCTGACTGAACAGAGGTGCTGTTTCACCTGATGCTGACTGAACAGAGGTGCTGTTTCACCTGATGCTGACTGAACAGAGGTGCTGTATCACCTGATGCTGACTGAACAGAGGTGCTGTTTCACCTGATGCTGACTGAACAGAGGTGCTGTTTCACCTGATGCTGACTGAACAGAGGTGCTGTTTCACCTGTTGCTGACTGAACAGAGGTGCTGTTTCACCTGATGCTGACTGAACAGAGGTGCTGTTTCACCTGATGCTGACTGAACAGAGGTGCTGTATCACCTGATGCTGACTGAACAGAGGTGCTGTTTCACCTGATGCTGACTGAACAGAGGTGCTGTTTCACCTGATGCTGACTGAACAGAGGTGCTGTTTCACCTGATGCTGACTGAACAGAGGTGCTGTTTCACCTGATGCTGACTGAACAGAGGTGCTGTTTCACCTGATGCTGACTGAACAGAGGTGCTGTTTCACCTGATGCTGACTGAATTTATTTTCTTTGATTTGATTCTAGTAGCACTTTACTGTCTGACGGAATTATATTCTGTTCAGGGAACTGAGCAAGAAAGACCACTTGACTCAATAAACACAGATGTTGCTTGTCAAACTGCCATTTGGGGATAAAGCTCTGGGCTCTGATGGGAGAAATGAAAGCTTATCAGGATGAAGAACACAGACAGACAGCAACCTAGCTGTGGTGTGAGGGATTCACCCTACTGTAGTTTACAGGCTCACTAAGACACAGGAGTAGATCTAACAGAGAAACATCTTTATAAAGGCACATCTGACGTTTTCATGTCGGCCATAGATAAGTCTGGCTGAATCCTGTTGAAGTGTGAACAATGTCGGTGTCCTAAATGGCACCTTATCTAGTGCACTACTTTTGACCAGGGCCCTAATGGTAGTAGGACCCTATGGGCACTGGTCAAAAGTAATGGATTAAATAGGGAATAGGGTGTCATTTAGGATGCAGTCAGGGGGTTCTCTGTAATGTCCAGATCAGTGGTCTTCTCTTATGGAGGCTCTGAGAATGGACTATGTTCTAGATGACCCCTCCTAGGGATCTCTAGACAATGGAGGCTCTGAGAATGGACTATGCTCTAGATGACCTCTCCTAGTGATCTCTAGACAATGGAGGCTCTGAGAATGGACTATGCTCTAGATGACCTCTCCTATTGATCTCTAGACACTGGAGGCACTGAGAATGGAATATGCTCTAGATGACCTCTAGGAGTGATCTCTAGACACTGGAGGCTCTGAGAATGGACTATGCTCTAGATGACCCCTCCTAGTGATCTCTAGACATTGGAGGCCCTGAGAATGGACTATGCTCTAGATGACCCCTCCTAGGGATCTCTAGACAATGGAGGCTCTGAGAATGGACTATGCTCTAGATGACCCCTCCTAGGGATCTCTAGACAATGGAGGCTCTGAGAATGGACTATGCTCTAGATGACCCCTCCTAGGGATCTCTAGACAATGGAGGCTCTGAGAATGGAATATGCTCTAGATGACCCCTCCTAGGGATCTCTAGACAATGGAGGCTCTGAGAATGGACTATGCTCTAGATGACCCCTCCTAGGGATCTCTAGACAATGGAGGCTCTGAGAATGGACTATGCTCTAGATGACCCCTCCTAGGGATCTCTAGACAATGGAGGCTCTGAGAATGGAATATGCTCTAGATGACCCCTCCTAGGGATCTCTAGACAATGGAGGCTCTGAGAATGGACTATGCTCTAGATGACCCCTCCTAGGGATCTGTAGACACTGGAGGCTCTGAGAATGGACTATGCTCTAGATGACCCCTCCTAGTGATCTCTAGACAATGGAGGCTCTGAGAATGGACTATGCTCTAGATGACCTCTCCTAGTGATCTCTAGACAATGGAGGCTCTGAGAATGGACTATGCTCTAGATGACCTCTTGACTTCCGTTATTTTTTTTTATGAATTTGCATTTACAAAATCATTTTGATGATCCAAATCACTTAGCTAGTTAAACTAGCAAGCAGGCTATCTACAGGACTGTTAGTTTGGATTTCCATGACAACAGCTTGAGGGGGAGAGAAGAGTGCCTGCAATGCCTTGTAGAGGCGGCAACTGAAGTGAGATGAGATATTCCGACCTTGAACCTTGTGTGTTGAGCATCCAGTGCCTTTGTGGCTGCTGTTGAGTAGCATCAGCCACGTAGGTGCTAAACAGTGCTGGTGGAGAGGAGTGGCTATCTAGCTAACCATCTGCAAACCCGGAGGACGGAGAACGAAGGGCGACAGCGAGGTCTGTTGCTGAGGCAGCGGACCTCACCGTCTCTGACGCCGACTGACTGGCTCCCTTCGAGACCATCAACACTTCCTCGACTCTTGATACAATCTGAACTGCTTCAACTTCCAGAGAAACAATCCATCCTTCAGCTCCAATCCATCCTTCAGCTCCAATCCATCCTTCAGCTCCAATCCATCCTTCTGCTCCAATCCATCCTTCTGCTCCAATCCATCCTTCAGCTCCAATCCATCCTTCAGCTCCCATCCATCCTTCAGCTCCAATCCATCCTTCAGCTCCAATCCATCCTTCAGCTCCAATCCATCCTTCAGCTCCCATCCATCCTTCAGCTCCCATCCATCCTTCAGCTCCCATCCATCCTTCAGCTCCCATCCATCCTTCAGCTCCAATCCATCCTTCAGCTCCAATCCATCCTTCAGCTCCAATCCTGACTGACACTTTTACAATTGATTTTATTTTGACCTTTTTTGTACGTTTTTTTCTGATATGTTGTTTGCTCGTGGATTTCAGTTTGTATTGACCACTATATGAGTGTAATAAACACTTGAAAGAAAAACAATTTATTCTGTCCCTTAGTATCTTCAGAGCATGGTGCTGGAAATATCAGAGTTGTGGGGCCACAGATTATATGAGTAACTGTCATTGTCAACAGTTATGTAAGTGACTGTTAATTATTAGGGAGTGGGTTGTCATTGTTTGCAACAGTCAAAAGCTCAAAGTGAATCTTTATAAAACACATTTTTAAAATTCCTGTACCAATACAGACGTCAAGCAAAGCACATGACTCCCCCTAATCATAATTGAATTACTCCATTGTCAGGGTCTCCGGATGTATCAATCCGTATTACGTATTCATAAGCAAACAGACAAGCCTTGGAATAACAGCACACCGTTTTGACAAGCTAGAGGCAAGATGACACGATGGCCTCCTTTCTCTAAGAACAAAGTGAAGGGAGTCTTGACTGACACATTCTATAGTCATACAATTCAAAAGACAATCCTCTTGATACTGACACAATTCTAATTGATTTGTTGGGAAGAGGGATGCTCATACTGCCCTGTAGAATGCCCCACCTGCCTTCTCTGAGGCAGCAATGGACATATATAAAACATCATGTTACTGCATCAGTCTCCTCAAGCTAAGCACAGTCACTGCAGTCGATGCAGCATTGTTTTCTCATGTTTCCTTCTGCTGTTTGCACTTCTGAAGGAGCATTTTTCTTCCAAAGTGATGATATACAGGTAACTGCCAAAATAAAGGAAACAACAAAATAAAGGAAACACCAACATAAAGACTCTTAACAAGGTTGATTCACCACGAGCCAGAACAGCTTCAATGTGCCTTGGCAAAGATTGTACAAGTGTCTGGAACTCTATTGGAGGGATTTGACACCATTATTCCACGATAATTACCATAATTTGGTGTTTTGTTGATAGTGGTGGAAAACGCTGTCTGAGGCGCCGCTCTAGAATCTTCCATAAGTGTTGAGATCCATTGACAGACAGCCATGGCATATGGTTTACATCATTGTCATGCTCATCAAACCATTCAGTGATGGGGGCATTATCATTCTATGGGGGCATAATCATGACAGGCAAAATAATGGCCTGCCCATTTTTATACAGTTGAAGTTTGATCAAATTTCTTGTGAACAAACTACAGTTTTTGGCAAGTTCGTTCGGACATCTACTTTGTGCATGACACAAGTCATTTTTCCAACAATCGTTGACAGGTTATTTCACTTATAATTCCCTGTATCACAATTCCAGTGGGTCAGAAGATAACATACACTAAGTTGACTGTGCCTTTAAACAGCTTGAAAAATACCAGAAAATGATGTCACGGCTTTAAAAGCTTCTGATAGAGTAATTGACATAATTTGAGTCAATTGGAGGTGTACCTGTGTATGCATTTCAAGGCCTACCTTCAAACTCAGTGCCTCTTTGCTTGACATCATGGAAAATCCAAAGAAATCAGCCAAGACCTCAGAAAAAACATGGTAGACCTCCACAAGTCTGGTTCATTCTTGGGAGCTATTTCCAAACGCCTGAATATACCACGTTCAACTGTACAAACAATAGTACGCAAGTATAAACACCATGGGACTATGCAGCCGTCATACCGCTCAGGAAGGAGACGTGTTCTCTCCTAGAGAGTGAAAAGTGCAAATCAATCCCAGAACAACAGCAAAGGTACTAAAGTATCTATATCCACAGTAAAACAAGTCCTATATCGACATAACCTGAAAGGCCGCTCAGCAAGGAAGAAGCCACTGCTCAAAATCCACAATAAAAAAGCCAGACTACGGTTTGCAACTGCACATGGGGACAAAGATCGTACTTTTTGGAGAAATGTCCTATGGCTTGATGAAACAAAAATAGAACTGTTTGGCCGTAATGACCATCGTTATGTTTGGAGGAAAAAAGGGGAGGCCTGCAAGCCAAAGAACACCATCCCAACCGTGAAGCACGGGCGTGGCAGCATCATGTTGTGGGAGTGCTTTGCTGCAGGAGGGACTGGTGCACTTCACAAAATAGATGGCATCATGAGGTGGAAAAATGATGTGGATATATTGAAGAAACATCTGAAGACATCAGTCAGGAAATTAAAGCTTGGTCACAAATGGGTCTTCCTAATGGACAATGGCCCAAAGCAAACTCCCAAAGCTGTGGCAAAATGGCTTAAGTTAAGGACAACAAAGTCAAGGTATTGGAGTGGCCATCACAAAGCCCTGACCTCTATCCCATAGAACATTTGTGGGCAGAACTGAAAAAGCGTGTGCGAGCAAGGAGGCCTACAAACCTGACTCAGTTACACCAGCTCTGTCAGGAGGAATGGGCCAAAATTCACCCAACTTATTGTGGGAAGCTTGTGGAAGGCTACCTGAAACGTTTGACCCAAGTTAAACAATTTAAAGGCAATGCTACCAAATACCAAATGAGTGTATGTAAACTTCTGTCACACTGGCAATGTGATGAAAGAAATAAAAGCTGAAATAAATCATTCTCTCTGCTATTATTCTGACATTTCACAATCTTAAAATAAAGTGCTGATCCTAACCCTGGATCAACCCTGGTCCTGGAGAACGACCCTCCTGTAGGTTTTAACTCCAACCTTGTTGTTGGTTTATATTTAGGGTTATGTTTATTTTAAAACCATCTTATGTTATATATTTGATATAAGTTACCAAAATTCTGGTAGTTTACTGGTAAACTTTGAAAGCTTCCAGTAATATACCCTCCCTTTGCAACCCTTGGATACATCTTTGATTGACATCTGCATGGCCTCAATTCAGTAAATAATTGATGCAGCTCAATGCCTAACAATGGCCTCAAGTTTAGAAGTTTTTAAGGTCTAGCCCCAAAAAATCAATTTTAGACAAACAAAACCTGAAACATGAATGACAACCTAAATTGGGGCCCTTGCCTTCCACGTCCGTTTTAATCCTAAAGGTGTTAATTAAGGGACTTTCTCAATCTAAAATAAACGGTCTCAACCCAATAGCAGCAGGGCCAAAATCCCCCCCCTCCCCGGCCCAGCACTGCCATCTCTCCCCGCCACCCCAGGCTGTTCATCTAAACCTGGTGCCACTCAGAAGTCTGATAGCACTATTCCCAATAGCACCTAATCAGATTCCTAACAAAGATAAGAAACGGTGGGCGATGGGGAGGAGGTAAGGAGAGACAGCCCGAGAGAGAGACCGGAGAGAGACGCACTCTTTTCAAAATAGCTTCCTATCTTGTTGTGAAATCCTCAGTGGCATTAGACCATTAGTGCCATTTCAGACCAGCCTAAGAAACGTTAGTCTGTATTATATGCTGAGTGACTAATAGCCGTGGTAATGACCTTAGAGGAGATAATGGAGAAGCTTGGCACTCAGCACCTGCTCACCAACATGTTACAAACCACTACACCCCCGAGGACCGCTGGCCAATCAGTCACAAGTTTAACCTCTAACCCCGCCCCCACCTGCATCTACTGCCTGTCTGTCTGTCAATCTGACGTTGCCATGGCAGCAGGCATAACATAACAGTTAGGTAGAATGTTTGTTTTTATATTATAGCAAGTTTTTATGTTAAAGTATGCTGCGACCGTATGTGCTGGCAGAATTTCCAGTGGGGAAATTAAATAGTTAATCTGGTTTCATGTAAAAGAGATAAATTGAGAAGTAATATTGAGTTATTGTTACAAAAGGATCACAAGTTCAAAGGCCACTACAGATGTAAGATTTTAATTTGAACCAGTTTGCTACAGCAGGAAAATAACCCTGCAGCGACCGGAAATGTGAATTGTTTTGTGGATTATAATTAATGGACATTTTGAGGGGTTGATACATTTGTTCATAAGTGATCAAGTCAAATTTAAAAATGGAAATTACAAACGTCAGAATCCTTTTTAAAACTCAAATAAGCTACAAGTTCAACATTTCCTTCATTGCAGGAAATTTCTCCTGCGACAGGGTGATTAAATTAATATCCTACATGACAAAATCATATTCACAGTCGTCCATATGTCACAAATCATACACTGCTCAAAAAAATAAAGGGAACACTTAAACAACAAAATGTAACTAAGTCAATCACACTTCTGTGAAATCAAACTGTCCACTTAGTTAGCAACACTGATTGACTATACATTTCACATGCTGTTGTGCAAATGGAATAGACAACAGGTGGAAATTATAGGCAATTAGCAAGACACCCCCAATAAAGGAGTGGTTCTGCAGGTAGTGACCACAGACCACTTCTCATTTCCTATGCTTCCTGGCTGATGTTTTGGTCACTTTTGAATGCTGCCGGTACTTTCACTCTAGTGGTAGCATGAGACGGAGTCTACAACTCACACAAGTGGCTCAGGTAGTGCAGCTCATCCAGGATGGCACATCAATGCGAGCTGTGGCAAGAAGGTTTGCTGTGTCTGTCAGCGTAGTGTCCAGAGCATGGAGGCGCTACCAGGAGACAGGCCAGTACATCAGGAGAAGTGGAGGAGGCCGTAGGAGGGCAACAACCCAGCAGCAGGACCGCTACCTCCGCCTTTGTGCAAGGAGGAGCAGGAGGAGCACTGCCAGAGCCCTGCAAAATGACCTCCAGCAGGCCACAAATGTGCATGTGTCTGCTCAAACGGTCAGAAACAGACTCCATGAGGGTGGTATGAGGGCCCGACGTCCACAGGTGGGGGTTGTGCTTACAGCCCAACACCGTGCAGGACGTTTGGCATTTGCCAGAGAACACCAAGATTGGCAAATTCGCCACTGGCGCCCTGTGCTCTTCACAGATGAAAGCAGGTTCACACTGAGCACATGTGACAGACGTGACAGAGTCTGGAGACGCCGTGGAGAACGTTCTGCTGCCTGCAACATCCTCCAGCATGACCGGTTTGGCGGTGGGTCAGTCATGGTGTGCGGTGGCATTTCTTTGGGGGGCCTAACAGCCCTCCATGTGCTCGCCAGAGGTAGCCTGACTGCCATTAGGTACCGAGATGAGATCCTCAGACCACTTGTGAGACCATATGCTG
This sequence comes from Oncorhynchus mykiss, assembly GCF_057628025.1. Taxonomy (NCBI): domain Eukaryota; kingdom Metazoa; phylum Chordata; class Actinopteri; order Salmoniformes; family Salmonidae; genus Oncorhynchus; species Oncorhynchus mykiss. The sequence goes on along the minus strand of NC_143044.1, from coordinate 51,819,346 downwards.
GTGCGGTTGGCCCTGGGTTCCTCCTAATGCAAGACAATGCTAGACCTCATGTGGCTGGAGTGTGTCAGCAGTTCCTGCAAGAGGAAGGCATTGATGCTATGGACTGGCCCGCCCGTTCCCCAGACCTGAATCCAATTGAGCACATCTGGGACATCATGTCTCGCTCCATCCACCAACGCCACGTTGGCGGATTCTGTAGTCCAGGTCTGGGAGGAGATCCCTCAGGAGACCATCCGCCACCTCATCAGGAGCATGCCCAGGCGTTGTAGGGAGGTCATACAGGCACGTGGAGGCCACACACACTACTGAGCCTCATTTTGTTTTAAGGACATTACATCAAAGTTGGATCAGCCTGTAGTGTGGTTTTCCACTTTAATTTTGAGTGTGACTCCAAATCCAGACCTCCATGGGTTGAAACATTTAATTTCCATTGATAATTTTTGTGTGATTTTGTGGTCAGCACATTCAACTATGTAAAGAAAAAATATTTAATAAGAATATTTTATTCATTCAGATCTAGGATGTGTTATTTTAGTGTTCCCTTTTGAGCAGTGTATCTATAGTCGTCTATATGTCACAAATCATATTTACAGTCGTCCATATGTCACAAATCATATTTACACTCATCCATATGTCACAAATCAGATATAGATGACATGAACATACGGTAAATTATGACAGGACACAGGATCAATCTCATATGTTAACATGGCCCACTAGGGCAGTGTTTCCCAACCCTGGTCCTGTTGGGAGTACTCGAGAACCAGGGTTGGGAAACACTGCCCTAGGGCCCTATGAGGACATTCTGTTTTAAAGCCTGCCATCTCAGTCCAGGATCAACCTCATATGTTAACATGGCCCACTAGGGCCCTATGATGACATTCTGTTTTAAAGCCTGCCATCTCAGTCCAGGATCAACCTCATATGTTAACATGACCCACTAGAGTCTCTTCTCTGGGTTACGGCTTACATAAAACACATGCTACTTTCTCTCCTGTCCCTGCTCTCACAGATATTAGTATTTTCTGTATGGCACATGCTAATATGTTCACTTAGCAGACACTTTTATCCAGTGACCTACAGAACTGTCAATAAGGACAGTGACACATATTCAGTATATGTGGCCCATACGGGAAGCAAACCCACAACCCTGGTGTTGCTTGCTTAGCACCATGCTCTAACCCTGGTGTTGCTAGCTCAGCACCATGCTCTAACCCTGGTGTTGCTTGTTAAGCCCAATGCTCTAACCCTGGTGTTGCTAGCTCAGCACCATGCTCTAACCCTGGTGTTGCTAGCTCAAAACCATGCTCCAACCCACAAACCTGGTGTTGCTAGCTCAGCACCATGCTCCAACCCACAAACCTGGTGTTGCTAGCTAGGGACCATGCTTAAACCCTGGTGTTGCTATCTTAGCACCATTCTCTAAACCTGGTGTTGCTACCTAAGCCCCATGATCTAACCTTGGTGTTGCTAGCTAAGCCTCATGCTCTAACCCTGGTGTTGCTATTTAAGCACCATGCTCTAACCCTGGTGTTGCTATTTAAGCACCATGCTTTAACCCTGGTGTTGCTAGCTTAGCACCATGCTTTAACCCTGGTGTTGCCATTTAAGCACCATGCTCTAACCCTGGTGTTGCTAGCTTAGCACCATGCTTTAACCCTGGTGTTGCTATTTAAGCACCATGCTCTAACCCTGGTGTTGCTAGCTTAGCACCATGCTCTAACCCTGGTGTTGCTATTTAAGCACCATGCTTTAACCCTGGTGTTGCTAGCTTAGCACCATGCTCTAACCCTGGTGTTGCTATTTAAGCACCATGCTCTAATCCTGGTGTTGCTATTTAAGCACCCTGCTCTAATCCTGGTGTTGCTATTTAAGCACCATGCTCTAACCCTGGTGTTGCTATTTAAGCACCATGCTCTAATCCTGGTGTTGCTATTTAAGCACCATGCTCTAATCCTGGTGTTGCTATTTAAGCACAATGCTCTAATCCTGGTGTTGCTATTTAAGCACCATGCTTTAACCCTGGTGTTGCTATTTAAGCACCATGCTTTAACCCTTGTGTTGCTAGTTTAGCACCATGCTCTAACCCTGGTGTTGCTAGCTCAGAACCATGCTCCAACCCACACACCTGGTGTTGCTAGCTAGGGACCATGCTTAAACCCTGGTGTTGCTATCTTAGCACCATTCTCTAAACCTGGTGTTGCTAGCTAAGCCCCATGATCTAACCTTGGTGTTGCTAGCTAAGCCTCATGCTCTAACCCTGGTGTTGTTATTTAAGCTCCATGCTCTGACCCTGGTGTTGCTATTTAAGCACCATGCTTTAACCCTGGTGTTGCTAGCTTAGCACCATGCTTTAACCCTGGTGTTGCCATTTAGGCACCATGCTCTAACCCTGGTGTTGCTAGCTTAGCACCATGCTCTAACCCTGGTGTTGCTATTTAAGCACCATGCTTTAACCCTGGTGTTGCTATTTAAGCACCATGCTCTAATCCTGGTGTTGCTATTTAAGCACCATGCTCTAATCCTGGTGTTGCTATTTAAGCACCATGCTTTAACCCTGGTGTTGCTATTTAAGCACCATGCTTTAACCCTGGTGTTGCTATTTAAGCACCATGCTTTAACCCTGGTGTTGCTATTTAAGCACCATGCTCTAATCCTGGTGTTGCTAGCTAAGCCCCATGATCTAACCTTGGTGTTGCTAGCTAAGCACCCTGCTCTAACCCTGGTGTTGCTAGCTAAGCACCATGGTCTAATCCTGGTGTTGCTAGCTAAGCCCCATGCTCTAACCTTGGTGTTGCTAGCTAAGCACCATGCTCTAATCCTGGTGTTGCTAGATAAGCCTTGTGCTTTAACCCTGGTGTTGCTAGATAAGCCTCGTGCTCTAACATTGGTGTTGCTATCTAAGCCCCATGCTCTAACCCTGGTGTTGCTAGATAAGCCTCGTGCTTTAACCCTGGTGTTGCTAGATAAGCCTCATGCTCTAACCCTGGTGTTGCTAGATAAGCCTTGTGCTCTAACCCTAGTGTTGCTATTTAAGCACCATGCTTTAACCCTGGTGTTGCTAGCTAAGCACCCTGCTCTAACCCTGGTGTTGCTAGCTAAGCACCATGGTCTAATCCTGGTGTTGCTAGCTAAGCCCCATGCTCTAACCTTGGTGTTGCTAGCTAAGCACCATGCTCTAATCCTGGTGTTGCTAGATAAGCCTTGTGCTTTAACCCTGGTGTTGCTAGATAAGCCTCGTGCTCTAACATTGGTGTTGCTATCTAAGCCCCATGCTCTAACCCTGGTGTTGCTAGATAAGCCTCGTGCTTTAACCCTGGTGTTGCTAGATAAGCCTCATGCTCTAACCCTGGTGTTGCTAGATAAGCCTTGTGCTCTAACCCTAGTGTTGCTATTTAAGCACCATGCTTTAACCCTGGTGTTGCTAGTTTAGCCCCATGCTCTAACCTTGGTGTTGCTAGCTAAGCACCATGCTCTAATCCTGGTGTTGCTAGATAAGCCTTGTGCTTTAACCCTGGTGTTGCTAGATAAGCCTCATGCTCTAACCCTGGTGTTGCTAGATAAGCCTTGTGCTCTAACCCTAGTGTTGCTAGCTAAGCCCCATGCTCTAACCCTGGTGTTGCTATCTAAGCCCCGTGCTCTAACCCTGGTGTTGCTAGATAAGCCTCGTGCTCTAACTAACACACTGAGTCATCAGAACCATGTAGGAATCTCAGGTACAACAGTCAGTCAACCCCAATCTCACTAAGGGAGAAGAGAGCAGAAAGCATTTCATGTCTCAGTCATTTTGATTTGGAGCTGAACGTATTGAAACACCCCCTGTTTCACCATGGAAAACTTGCTGAGTGGTAGCCATGGTAACCCACTTGATCTTGCAGAAGCATAGGCTGTAGGGCTCGTGTCTCGCTGTGGCGACCGAGATACATGATAATATTATCCATTACTGTAAGACTGGAGAGAGCTATGTTTACTGTTCATTACTGATGGCTTATTTCACTTTTGTTTATTATCTATTTCACTTGCTTTGGCAATGTAAACATGTTTCCCAATAAAGCCCTTTGAATTGAATAAAACGAAACGGAGAGCGAGAATCATTCTTCTTCGCTGACCGGGTTCCTCTGTAACTAAACATGATTCAAATGAACTTCTCCAAGTGTGATGAAAGTTCCTCTTCTCTGTCAGTTCAGAAGGTAACAGGTCCTGCTAGGAGTGTGGCTGGTCCCCAGGTCTGAGGATACGGCTTTCAAGAGAGAGAGAAGTAGCAAACATTCATTGTTGTTTGATCACGGTGTTCAAAAGAGATGAGTAGAACCTAATGAATTGATAATGAAATAATTGACATGGACACATCTGAGAAAATAGTGGATGTGGAAACTGAATTCTAGTTGACATCTTGCCCCTGTATCACTTTGTCAAGGAGACCTATTGATCTCACAAAGGAAATGCGTGTTCATGGAAGAGACAACATGAAGTTGTGATTTAAAGCCTCCCTTCCTCTGTCTCACAACCAAAAAGACACCGCCACCCTCACGGAAAAGACACATTGACGCTCTTAAAGGCTTGGATTGATCTGTGCCCCAACACTACACTCTACAGAGCAAAGGGTTGGTACTGACAGGGAGTGTGTTCAAATCTCTCCCCATTCCAATCGCAACCAGACTCTGGCCTACTCTTTGAAGTGTGGCAACATCATGTCCGTTTCTGGTGGGCACTGACGGTCCCTCCCAGTCCCATGTGTTGTCTCAGCTGGACACTTCCTAGTCCGTTGTGCTAACGGCTGTTATGCGAGACGGCCAAAAGAGGCCCAGGCTGGTACTGTCATACCCTTTTCACACTACAGCGCCAACCCAAACCATACTGTGCTGGCTCTTACTGTTTCACATTGTCCTTTCCACCACGGTTCAAACCACTACGGTGGATGCATAATCAGGCCAGCACAGTACGGCTGCACTTGGCTCGCTAGTGTTTAAAGCATATAGGCTGGTCGGAGGAGTCGGTACATGTCCCGTTGTATAAAAGCCTGGCAGTGTCTCAATAACTTGACATTGGATATGCTCCCTGGTGAACAGCTAGTGGGCAATGGACTTGGGCATACAGGGAAGGCAGGCAGGGATAACCACAGCCATAAATATACATGCATGTATACTGCTTCTATAGACAGAATTGTATGGCTCTGAGGATAACGGGAGAAATACAACTAGGGGCTCCATATCCTCTTCTTTTGGGTACACCTTTCCATTCACTTTCCAAACAGGTGTGTAATTCTGAACATCTGAAGGTCATGAGCCCTCACATTCTGATCATACAGTAATATGGGTTGTATCTTTGTGGTGCATCATGGGTGTGTTCATAAAGAGTACATCATTACTGTTCTGATCTACCATGAGGATGTTCCTGTGCTGCCTAGGTCGTGTGGTGGAAAGATACAGTGGTTGAAGGATGCCAGTGCACACCCTCAGCATGCTGACCTCAAAGACCTGGCTATCCCCTCAGCCACTGGCTTTCACTACCCCCCTCAGCCACTGGCTTCCAATGTCCCCTCAGCCACTGGCTTCCACTGTCCCCTCAGCCACTGGCTTCCACTGTCCCCTCAGCCACTTGCTTCCACTGTCCCCTCAGCCACTTGCTTCCACTGTCCCCCCTCAGCCACTGGCTTTCACTGTCCACCTCAGCCACTGGCTTTCACTACCCCCCTCAGCCACTGGCTTCCACTGTCCCCTCAGCCACTGGCTTCCACTGTCCCCTCAGCCACTGGCTTCCACTGTCCCCTCAGCCACTGGCTTCCACTGTCCCCTCAGCCACTGGCTTTCACTGTCCCCTCAGCCACTGGTTTCCACTGTCCCCTCAGCCACTGGCTTACACTGTCCCCTCAGCCACTGGCTTCCACTGTCCCCTCAGCCACTGGCTTCCACTGTCCCCTCAGCCACTGGCTTCCACTGTCCCCTCAATCCACACGTCACTATTTCTCCTGCTAAAACACTTTCCAGTGTAGTGGGCTTTACACATTATTTCAATGCATTTGCTAGAGTCCCTTTGGGTTAATACCGTGCTTCAAACAGTAAGCTGTATTTCAAGTATCATGCTCTGATGCACTTAGAGGCTACACATTCCCTCCTAAGTAGCTGAAAGTGTTACATAAGCCAAGTTGGAATGGACATGTTCCGTTAAAATGTTGTCTATTTTCTAATGCTTCTTCGCTAAGAGCTATGCCATTTCTAAGAGCTGAACCCTGAGAATCATCTCCTCTGTCTGCCCTGTGCATCTCCACTGGGTTGGTCAACATCCAGGGCTTATAGTGTTTGCTCTCTGCAACCAATTTAGCTGGAGGTAGTCCAAAAGGTTTTATACCGTAGCACCTCACACATACAAACACACACAGCCTCATACCGCAGCATCCCACACATGTCCTCACACACATCCTCCTCACAAATCCCCATCCAGGACAGAGCAAGTTGTCATCCCACAGTTTAATATACTGTGCAAACGCTACCGTGTGTTGCTCAAATAACATGTCTGAGGACCCACATCCTGTCTCAACCAAGGTGTCATTCAACAGCTTACTGGACTGTGAAAACGCTACGAAATGTTTCTAGAACATCACGCAAACATGTCTCAATATAGCCACAAATACTGCTCCCCCTGTAAAGTGTTCGTCTTAGCCGGAGTGCAAAATTTTCATAAAATACATACATTGAATGCATAAACACAACAGTTTGCTAGCTTTCAGTAGCGCCAATGTCTATAGCTTCCTAGTGAGGCACTAACATCTCTCATAGCGTTAGAAGCACTACAGTACACAACCTGATGTGGAGTCAGTAGCTGCTACAGTACATAACCTGATGTGGAGCCAGCTGCTGCTACAGTACATAACCTGATGTGGAGTCAGTAGCTGCTACAGTACATAACCTGATGTGGAATCAGTAGCTGCTACAGTACATAACCTGATGTGGAGTCAGTAGCTGCTACAGTACATAACCTGATGTAGAGTCAGTAGCTGCTACAGTACATAACCTGATGTGGAGCCAGTAGCTGCTACAGTACATAACCTGATGTGGAGTCAGTAGCTGCTACAGTACATAACCTGATGTGGAGTCAGCTGCTGCTACAGTACATAACCTGATGTGGAACCAGTAGCTGCTACAGTACATAACCTGATGTGGAGTCAGTAGCTGCTACAGTACATAACCTGATGTGGAGCCAGTAGCTGCTACAGTACATAACCTGATGTGGAGCCAGCTGCTGCTACAGTACATAACCTGATGTGGAGTCAGTAGCTGCTACAGTACATAACCTGATGTGGAGTCAGTAGCTGCTACAGTACATAACCTGATGTAGAGTCAGTAGCTGCTACAGTACATAACCTGATGTGGAGCCAGTAGCTGCTACAGTACATAACCTGATGTGGAGTCAGTAGCTGCTACAGTACATAACCTGATGTGGAACCAGTAGCTGCTACAGTACATAACCTGATGTGGAGCCAGTAGCTGCTTCAGTACATAACCTGATGTGGAGTCAGTAGCTGCTACAGTACATAACCTGATGTAGAGTCAGTAGCTGCTACAGTACATAACCTGATGTAGAGTCAGTAGCTGCTACAGTACATAACCTGATGTGGAACCAGCTGCTGCTACAGTACAGTACAGTAAAGTACAGTACGTGCGTGTGTGTGAGAGAAGCTTTATCCAGATACTGCTGGTGGGCGGCGAGGGAGGGATGGTTACAGAGTGTGACCACAGATGGGAAAGGCCAAACCCACACAAACAGATTGTGAGGCTGTGATATCTGGCAAGCGGAGGGTGAAAAATAGCGTCGGTTTAAACTGTGAAGTCGACTGGAGAAGGATTGATTTGTGGTAACCCCGCAGAGCAGCTTCTGTGCAGCAGATTGATGCTTCATTGTGACAGACAGGAAGCCCAAACTGGGTCCAAGAGTCACATGATACTGTATTCACTAACAAGTCAAACTGGGTCCAAGAGTCACATGATACTGTATTCACTAACAAGTCAAACTGTGTCCAAGATTCAAATGCTATATTCCTCACTAACAAGAGGGATGCATGTTCTGTGCTGCCTCTGCGGCCAATACTTAAGATAATCAATCTCTCTCTCTCACTCATCCAAACATTCAGACATGTAATATACGATCTGTATCCTGACGAGAGGGTGTGTAAAACAGAGATGCCTTTCATTTGTTGGCAACGGTGCTGAAGTGGTTGAAATAAACAGGAAACTTCAACCGATTAGACTGATCAACTCCTTTATGTAGCCTTCACTTAAATCATGACAACTGTTCCTTGTGCTGAGAGAAGAACTGTCTTCAATACATTATGAAAGCTTGGTTGTCTCTCTCTCTCTCGTTGGTTCACTGAGAGAAGAACTGTCTTCAATACATTATGAAAGCTTGGTTGCCTCTCTCTCTCTCGTTGGTTCACTGAGAGAAGAACTGTCTTCAATACATTATGAAAGCTTGGTTGTCTCTCTCTCTCGTTGGTTCACTGAGAGAAGAACTGTCTTCAATACATTATGAAAGCTTGGTTGTCTCTCTCTCTCGTTGGTTCACTGAGAGAAGAACTGTCTTCCATACATTATGAAAGCTTGGTTGTCTCTCTCTCTCGTTGGTTCACTGAGAGAAGAACTGTCTTCAATACATTATGAAAGCTTGGTTGTCTCTCTCTCTCGTTGGTTCACTGAGAGAAGAACTGTCTTCCATACATTATGAAAGCTTGGTTGTCTCTCTCTCTCGTTGGTTCACTGAGAGAAGAACTGTCTTCAATACATTATGAAAGCTTGGTTGCCTCTCTCTCTCGTTGGTTCACTGAGAGAAGAACTGTCTTCAATACATTATGAAAGCTTGGTTGCCTCTCTCTCTCGTTGGTTCACTGAGAGAAGAACTGTCTTCAATACATTATGAAAGCTTGGTTGTCTCTCTCTCTCGTTGGTTCACTGAGAGAAGAACTGTCTTCAATACATTATGAAAGCTTGGTTGTCTCTCTCTCTCTCTCATTGGTTCACTGAGAGAAGAACTGTCTTCAATACATTATGAAAGCTTGGTTGCCTCTCTCTCTCTCTCATTGGTTCACTGAGAGAAGAACTGTCTTCAATACATTATGAAAGCTTGGTTGTCTCTCTCTCTCTCTCATTGGTTCACTGAGAGAAGAACTGTCTTCAATACATTACGAAAGCTTGGTTGTCTCTCTCTCTCTCTCATTGGTTCACTGAGAGAAGAACTGTCTTCCATACATTATGAAAGCTTGGTTGTCTCTCTCTCTCGTTGGTTCACTGAGAGAAGAACTGTCTTTAATACATTATGAAAGCTTGGTTGTCTCTCTCTCGTTGGTTCACTGAGAGAAGAACTGTCTTCAATACATTATGAAAGCTTGGTTGTCTCTCTCTCATTGGTTCACTGAGAGAATAACTGTCTTCAATACATTATGAAAGCTTGGCTGCCTCTCGCTCGTTCACTGACATATTGACACTAGCTACATATTCCCAGCTCAGTTGAATTATAATTCCAGAGCTACATATGAGTGCACTCCTCTGGATGTCGTGGGCCAAAAGGACAACCCAAGTCATCCAAGCATTACATTCCTCGCTCCCTATGAAAGCTTTCTATAGGCCTTCTGTGAATCTGTGACATTCCAAAACGGCAAACCTTCTGTCAAATGAAGGAATTACATGATTATGTAAAAGGTCTGTTGTTTGAGAAATCATAGACGAATCCTTAATGTAGCGATATGAATACGTACTCAGAATACAATACATATCTGTAATGGAACACCATCGGGAAGTATTCACACCCCCTTGACTTAAACATTTTGTTGTGTTACTGCCTGAATTGAAAATGGATTAAATATACAGTATATATTTTATACATAATAGCCCATCATGAACAAAGTGAAAACATGTTTTTAGAAATGTTTACACATTTATTGAAAATGAAATACAGACATGAGTCAATACATGTTAGTATCACCATTGGCTGTGATTACAGCAGCGAGTCTTTCTGGGAGAGATTACAGCTGTGAGACTAAGAGCTTTGCACACCTGGATTGTGCAATATTTGCACATTTTTATTTTTACAATTCTTCAAGCTCTGTTAAGTTGGTTGCTGATCATTGCTGGAGAGCCATTTTCAAGTCTTGCAATAGATTTTCAAGCCGATTTAAGTCAAAACTGTAACTAGGCTACTCAACGTTGTCTTGGTAAGCAACTCCAATGTATATTTGGCCTTGTGTTTCAGGTTGTTGTCCAGCTGAAAGGTTAATTTGTCTTCCAGTGTCTGGTGGAAAGCAGACTGAACAAGGTTTTCTTCTAGGACTAAAAGATTCCATAACCTGATGCTTGAGAAAATGCCACATTCTTTTGCTGTTTTATTTGACTTTTTTTGCAAACAGGAAGCATGAGTTGGAATATTTTTAATCTGTACAGGCTTCTTTCTTTTCACTCTGTCATTTAGGTTAGTATTGTGGAGTAACTACAATGTTGTTGATCCATCCTCAGGTTTCTCCATTAAACTCAGTAACTGTTCTAAAGTCACCATTGGCCTCATGGTGAAATACCTGAGCAGTTTCCTTCCTCTCAGGCAACCGAGTTAGGAAGGACGTCTGTATCTTTGTAGTGACTGGGTGTATTATGCGACACGCGAAGCACATTTTCACTCCTTAACATATGTTGATCCATCAGGTTTGCCAGAACAAAGGGATTGAATCCTTCTTTTACCTTTATTTAACTAGTGAAGTTAAGAACAAATTCTTATTTTCAATGACGGCCTAGGAACAGTGGGTTAACTGCCTGTTCAGGGGCAGAATGACAGATTTGTACCATGTCAGCTCGGGGATTTGAACATGAAACCTTTCGGTTACTAGTCCAACGCTCTAACCACTAGGCTACCCTGCCGCCCCATTCTTGACTCAAGACATTTCAGCTTTTCATTTGTAGAAATGTCAAAAAAACATAATTCTTGTTAGTACCCTCCAAGCTCGTCATCAAGCTCGAGACCCTGGGTCTCGACCCCGCCCTGTGCAACTGGGTACTGGACTTCCTGACGGGCCGCCCCCAGGTGGTGAGGGTAGGCAACAACATCTCCTCCCCGCTGATCCTCAACACTGGGGCCCCACAAGGGTGCGTTCTGAGCCCTCTCCTGTACTCCCTGTTCACCCACGACTGCGTGGCCACGCACGCCTCCAACTCAATCATCAAGTTTGCGGACGACACAACAGTGGTAGGCTTGATTACCAACAACGACGAGACGGCCTACAGGGAGGAGGTGAGGGCCCTCGGAGTGTGGTGTCAGGAAAATAACCTCACACTCAACGTCAACAAAACTAAGGAGATGATTGTGGACTTCAGGAAACAGCAGAGGGAACACCCCCCTATCCACATCGATGGAACAGTAGTGGAGAGGGTAGCAAGTTTTAAGTTCCTCGGCATACACATCACAGACAAACTGAATTGGTCCACTCACACAGACAGCATTGTGAAGAAGGCGCAGCAGCGCCTCTTCAACCTCAGGAGGCTGAAGAAATTTGGCTTGTCACCAAAAGCACTCACAAACTTCTACAAATGCACAATCGAGAGCATCCTGGCGGGCTGTATCACCGCCTGGTACGGCAACTGCTCCGCCCTCAACCGTAAGGCTCTCCAGAGGGTGGTGAGGTCTGCACAACGCATCACCGGGGGCAAACTACCTGCCCTCCAGGACACCTACACCACCCGATGTCACAGGAAGGCCATAAAGATCATCAAGGACATCAACCACCCGAGCCACTGCCTGTTCACCCCGCTATCATCCAGAAGGCGAGGTCAGTACAGGTGCATCAAAGCTGGGACCGAGAGACTGAAAAACAGCTTCTATCTCAAGGCCATCAGACTGTTAAACAGCCACCACTAACATTGAGTGGCTGCTGCCAACACACTGACACTGACTCAACTCCAGCCACTTTAATAATGGGAATTGATGGGAAATTATGTAAATATATCACTAGCCACTTTAAACAATGCTACCTTATATAATGTTACTTACCCTACATTATTCATCTCATATGCATACGTATATACTGTACTCTATATCATCGACTGTATCCTTATGTAATACATGTATCACTAGCCACTTTAAACTATGCCACTTTGTTTACATACTCATCTCATTTGTACATACTGTACTCGATACCATCTACTGTATCTTGCCTATGCTGCTCTGTACCATCACTCATTCATATATCCTTATGTACATATTCTTTATCCCCTTACACTGTGTACAAGACAGTAGTTTTGGAATTGTTAGTTAGATTACTTGTTGGTTATTACTGCATTGTCGGAACTAGAAGCACAAGCATTTCGCTACACTCGCATTAACATCTGCTAACCATGTGTATGTGACAAATAAAATTTGATTTGATTTGATTTGACATTATGGAGTATTGTGTGCAGGCCAAAGACACAAACTCTAAATGTAATCAATTTTAAATTCAGGCTGTAACAACAAAATGTGGGAAAAGTCAAGGGGAGTGAACACTTCCTGAAGGCACTATAAGTCTGGTCACTATTATATTAGCTAATTACTCTGTCACGTGATACACTAGATTGACCTCAATCACAAAAACACACACACTTTGTAGTTAATTACTCGTTTACTTTTGGACTTTGACTTTTAACATTCTAATTACTTGTTTTCATTATGCACAAGCTAATATTTCAGAGGTCGCAAAAGAACAAAAACAACAGCCGACCGGTATGTTTGTTAGTGGTTGATTTTACAAAATCTACATTAGCTCTAATCTAAAATCATTAGAATTTCAGTTGGTGCAACCACCCAGTGTGGGTTAAAAATAGCCACGACCAACTCCACTAGACCACTGTATCCAACCTCTCACCCTGTGAGCCACCTGCACCAGCTCAGAGCTTCTTTCCTTTCAGCCTCTCTGATGGGGGTTTATTTTGTCTGGACTAAAAACAGTCAACTGCTGATACACAAATACAGTGATATGGTCTATACACGCATTTTGGATTTTGAGTGAAGAGGCGTCTGACAGCGGTAGACATTACAACTCCAACTTCTCTGAAGTACTGTATCCCCACATCTCTACCTCTGAGTCACCTTACAACTCCAACTTCTCTGAAGTACTGTATCCCCACATCTCTCCCTTTGAGCCACCTTACAACTCCAACTTCTCTGAAGTACTGTATCCCCACATCTCTCCCTCTGAGTCACCTTACAACTCCAACTTCTCTGAAGTACTGTATCCCCACATCTCTCCCTCTGAGCCACCTTACAACTCCAACTTCTCTGAAGTACTGTATCCCCACATATCTCCCTCTGAGCCACCTTACAACTCCAACTTCTCTGAAGTACTGTATCCCCACATCTCTACCTCTGAGCCACCTTACAACTCCAACTTCTCTGAAGTACTGTATCCCCACATCTCTACCTCTGAGCCACCTTACAACTCCAACTTCTCTGAAGTACTGTATCCCCACATATCTCCCTCTGAGCCACCTTACAACTCCAACTTCTCTGAAGTACTGTATCCCCACATCTCTCCCTTTGAGCCACCTTACAACTCCAACTTCTCTGAAGTACTGTATCCCCACATCTCTCCCTTTGAGCCACCTTACAACTCCAACTTCTCTGAAGTACTGTATCCCCACATCTCTCCCTCTGAGCCACCTTACAACTCCAACTTCTCTGAAGTACTGTATCCCCACATCTCTCCCTCTGAGCCACCTTCGTCCCTCAGCACTTCCTCCCAAACGTGGAAAACACAGGGACTGATTTAGACCTGGGACACCAGGTGGGTGCAATTCATTATCAGGTAGAACAGAAAACCCTGCAGGCTCCGGACCTCGTAGGGTAAGAGTTGAATACCCCTGCCCTATATAGTGCACTACTTTTGATAAGGCTCTCTGTCTAATGTAGTGCACTATATAAGGAATAGGGTGCCATTTGGGAAACATACACTTTCTAAGACAGGCCCGCTCTGCCTCGAGCATTAGGCAGGATGAATAAATGCATGTGATCCAGCTCGCTGGAATAGGAATGATGCATATTCCCGTTTGTGTCTGCATGGCTGACTTCACCGTAGTAACTGTTGAGGAGGCTAGGAGGCCTATGTAATCCATCAGTAAATGCTTGTCCTTGACATTAATTCATCCTGGTTGAATAATGAATGATACCAAAGAAGGTCTTGTGTACCACTGTTGGGCATGAGGATAACTCGCCTCTACACCACCATCTCTTTGACTGTGTCCAAAATGCCACCCCAGTCCTTATTTAGTGCAATACTTTTGACCAAGGCCCATGGTAGAAAGTAGTGCACTAAATAGGGAATAGGGTGCCATTTGAGATGTAGCCCTTTTGTGAGATATTAAACATTGATCATATATTCTAATGTGTTCATTATATATTACACGCTTCCTTCTTTATCCTCTCTTTCCTCTGATGGACTGGTAGGTCTCTACGTATGGAAAAAATATAGCATCTTGCTGTACTGCTAGAGATAGTCTTCGTGTGTGTGTGTGTGTGTGTGTGTGTGTGTGTGTGTGTGTGTGTAGCTGGCAGTCTTACCTTGAGGTGCGTCGGCATCACAGGTCTTGGTAGTCCAAGTGGTATTATTCTCTGGTGGCATCGGGCTCTGATCAAACACACACACAAAAAGAGGCATGTTTCTCTTCTCCATAGCAAACAAAGTATCCAGTACTGTTTGTTTGCTATAATATGAAGGATGTGCACTTAAACTAACTAAGCGTACACAGTTTTCCATTCAACTCAACTGCAATCTAGAAAATAAAACATGTATGGTCATCATTGTATTCCACCAAGGTGTGTAGCTAAGGCAGCTAAGGTAGCTAATGAGGCTAATGTGGCTAATGAGGCTAAGGCAGCTAATGTAGCTAATGTGGCTAATGAGGCTAATCTAGCTAATGAGGCTAAGGCAGCTAATGTAGTTAATGCACTAATGTAGTTAATGTAGCTAATGAGGCTAAGGCAGCTAATGCACTAATGCAACTAATGTAGCTAATATAAGAACTGTTCGTTATCATATTTTGTTGTGCTGCAATTTACATTTAAAAGCACATGTTTATCCTTCAACCAATCATGAACCAAAGCCTTTAGGAGGATTCAGGAGGATGTAAACCTCACTCCTTCAGGAGGATTCAGGAGGATGGAACCCTCACTCCTTCAGGAGGATTCAGGAGGATGGAACCCTCACTCCTTCAGGAGGATTCAGGAGGATGGAACCCTCACTCCTTCAGGAAGATTTGGGAGGATGTAAACCTTACTCCTTCAGGAGGATTCAGGAGGATGGAACCCTCACTCTTTTAGGAGGATTCAGGAGGATGGAACCCTCACTCCTTCAGGAGGAGTCAGGAGAATGGAACCCACTCTCCTTCAGGAGGAGTCAGGAGGATGTAACCCTTACTCCATCAGGAGGATGGAACCCTCACTCCTTCACGAGGATTCAAGAGGATGGAACCATCACACCTTCAGGAGGATGGAACCCTCACTCATTCAGGAGGATGGAACCCTCACTCCTTCAGGAGGATTCAGGAGGATGGAACCCTCACTCCTCACTCCTTCAGTTTGTTAGATATAATCCACCCAAATTGACAGTGAAACCCAAATGGAAGAATGTTATAGCAGGGTTTAAGGTATAAATCCCCTGGTTCCCTGTTCCAATGGATCAGAAGGAGACAATGGTATTAAGGACAGAGAGAGAGATGATGAATGAGGCTGGGTATAGGGGTGAACAGTATTGGTGTGTGTTTGTGATGAGGATTTGCACTCATTAAAATATCTTTGCTTAGAGTTCTAACATTATTAATGACTTGCTTTTTTTTAACACAAGATATGACCCCTCCCCCCCAGACACTCTCAACCTTTTGAAGAACATATCAAGACTATTTCAAGGACAGCTTTTTTCCATCTGCGGAACATTGTAAAAATCAGAAACTTTCTGTCCAAAAATGATGCAGAAAAGTTAATCCATGCTTTTGTCACTTCTAGGTTAGACTACTGCAATGCTCTACTTTCCGGGCTACCCGGATAAAGCACTAAATAAACTTCAGTTAGTGCTAAACACGGCTGCTAGAATCTTGACTAGAACCAAAACGTTTGATCATATTACTCCAGTGCTAGCATCTCTACACTGGCTTCCTGTTAAGGCAAGGGCTGATTTCAAGGTTTTACTGCTAACCTACAAAGAATTACATGAGCTTGCTCCTACTTATCTTTCTGAATTGGTCCTGCAGTACATACCTACATGTACCCTATGGTCACAAGATGCAGGTCTCCTTACTGTCCCTAGAATTTCTAAGCAAACAGCTGGAGGCAGGGCTTTCTCCTATTGAGCTAAATTTTTGTGGAATGGTCTGCCTACCCATGTGAGAGACGCAGACTTGGTCTCAACCTTTAAGTCTTTATTGAAGACTCATATCTTCAGTAGGTCCTATGATTGAGTGTAGTCTGGCCCAGGAGTGTGAAGGTGAACGGAAAGGCACTGGAGCAACGAACTGCCCTTGCTGCCTCTGCCTGGCCGGTTCCCCCCTCTCCACTGGGATTCTCTGCCTTTAACCCTATTACAGGGGCTAAGTCACTGGCTTACTGGTGCTCTTCCATGCCGTCCCTAGCAGGGGTGCGTCACTTGAGTGGGTTGAGTCACTGATGTGGTCGTCCTGTCTGGGTTGGCCCCCTCCCCCCCCTTGGGTTGTGCCGTGGCGGAGATCTTTGTGGACTATACTCGGCCTTGTCTCAGGATGGTACGTTGGTGGTTGAAGATATGCCTCTAACGGTGTGGGGGCTGTGCTTTGGCAAAGTGGGTGGGGTTATATCCTGCCTGTTTGGCAATGTTCGGGGGTATCGTCAGACGGGGCCACAGTGTCTCCCAACCCCTACTGCCTCAGCCTCCAATATTTACTCTGCAGTAGTTTGTGTCGGGGGGCTAGGGTCAGTCTGTTATATCTGGAGTATTTCTCCTGTCTTATCCGGTATCCTGTGTGAATTTAAGTATGCTCTCTCTAATTCTCTCTTTCTTTTTCTCTCTTTCTTTCACTGTCTTGGAGGACCTGAGCCCTAGGACCATGCCTCAGGACTACCTGGCATGATGACTCCTTGCTGTCCCAAGTCCACCTGGTCGTGCTGCTGCTCCAGATTCAACTGTTCTGCCTGCGGCTATGGAACCCTGACCTGTTCACCGGACGCGCTATCTGTCCCAGACCTGCTGTTTTCAACTCTCTAGAGACAGCAGGAGCGGTAGAGATACTCTGAATGATCGGCTATGAAAAGCCAACTGACATTTACTCCTGAGGTGCTGACCTGTTGCACCCTCGACAACCACTGTGATTATTATTATTTGACCCTGCTGGTCATCTATGAACATTTTAACATCTTGGCCATGTTCTGTTATAATCTCCACCCGGCACAGCCAAAAGAGGACTGACCACCCCCATAGCCTGGTTCCTCTCTAGGTTTCTTCCTAGGTTCTGGGCTTTCTAGGGAGTTTTTCCTAGCCATTGTGCTTCTACACCTGCATTGCTTGCTGTTTGGGATTTTAGGCTGGGTTTTTGTACAGCACTTTGTGACATCAGCTGATGTAAGAAGGTCTTTATAAATACATTTGATTGATTGATTGACCCCCCCAGACACACCCCCACCCCCTCCACCCCACCCCAGACCGCCCAGACACACACACACACACATACCCCATCCCCAGACACACCCAGCCCTCCCCCACACACCCAGCCTGGGGTCACCTGCAGCAGGTAGTTCTGGCTCCCGTACATGACGTACTGCGGGGCCAGGCTGTAGATCATGAAGCTGGTGTGAAGGACAATCAGCAGTAGAATCATGCAGAGGAAGAGGAGGGCCTGGGGACGGGTTCTCTTGGGTCTGATCTTGTACAGCTGTCAGACAACACAGTTCAGTTAGATTAGTATGTCTGCTGTCAGACAACACAGTTCAGTTAGATTAGTATGTCTGCTGTCAGACAACACAGTTCAGTTAGATTAGTATGTCTGCTGTCAGACAACACAGTTCAGTTAGATTAGTATGTCTGCTGTCAGACAACACAGTTCAGTTAGATTAGTATGTCTGCTGTCAGACAACACAGTTCAGTTCATGATTACGTCTGTTGTCAGTTAGGTGATTACGTCTGCAGTCAGTTAGGTGATTACCTCTGTTGTCAGTTAGGTGATTACGTCTGCTGTCAGTTAGGTGATTACGTCTGTCGTCAGTTAGGTGATTACGTCTGTTGTCAGTTAGGTGATTACGTCTGTTGTCAGTTAGGTGATTACGTCTGCAGTCAGTTAGGTGATTACGTCTGCAGTCAGTTAGGTGATTACCTCTGTTGTCAGTTAGGTGATTACGTCTGCTGTCAGTTAGGTTATTATGTCTGTCGTCAGTTAGGTGATAATGTCTGTCATCAGTTAGGTGATTACGTCTGTCGTCAGTTAGGTGATTACGTCTGCTGTCAGTTAGGTGACTGCGTCTGCCGTCAGTTAGGTGATTGCGTCTGCTGTCAGTTAGGTGATTACCTCTGTCGTCAGTTAGGTGATTACCTCTGTCGTCAGTTAGGTGATTACGTCTGTTGTCAGTTAGGTGATTACGTCTGTCGTCAGTTAGGTGACTGCGTCTGTCGTCAGTTAGGTGATTACGTCTGTTGTCAGTTAGGTGATTACGTCTGTTGTCAGTTAGGTGATTACGTCTGCAGTCAGTTAGGTGATTACGTCTGCAGTCAGTTAGGTGATTACCTCTGTTGTCAGTTAGGTGATTACGTCTGCTGTCAGTTAGGTTATTATGTCTGTCGTCAGTTAGGTGATAATGTCTGTCATCAGTTAGGTGATTACGTCTGCTGTCAGTTAGGTGACTGCGTCTGCCGTCAGTTAGGTGATTGCGTCTGCTGTCAGTTAGGTGATTACCTCTGTCGTCAGTTAGGTGATTACCTCTGTCGTCAGTTAGGTGATTACGTCTGTTGTCAGTTAGGTGATTACGTCTGTCGTCAGTTAGGTGATTACGTCTGTCGTCAGTTAGGTGATTACGTCTGTTGTCAGTTAGGTGATTACGTCTGTTGTCAGTTAGGTGATTACGTCTGTTGTCAGTTAGGTGATTACGTCTGCAGTCAGTTAGGTGATTACCTCTGTTGTCAGTTAGGTGATTATGTCTGCTGTCAGTTAGGTGATTACCTCTGCTGTCAGTTAGGTGATTACGTCTGTTGTCAGTTAGGTGATTATGTCTGTTGTCAGTTAGGTGATTACGTCTGTTGTCAGTTAGGTGATTACGTCTGCAGTCAGTTAGGTGATTACGTCTGCAGTCAGTTAGGTGATTACCTCTGTTGTCAGTTAGGTGATTACGTCTGCTGTCAGTTAGGTGATTACGTCTGTCGTCAGTTAGGTGATTACGTCTGTTGTCAGTTAGGTGATTACGTCTGTTGTCAGTTAGGTGATTACGTCTGCAGTCAGTTAGGTGATTACGTCTGCAGTCAGTTAGGTGATTACCTCTGTTGTCAGTTAGGTGATTACGTCTGCTGTCAGTTAGGTTATTATGTCTGTCGTCAGTTAGGTGATAATGTCTGTCATCAGTTAGGTGATTACGTCTGTCGTCAGTTAGGTGATTACGTCTGCTGTCAGTTAGGTGACTGCGTCTGCCGTCAGTTAGGTGATTGCGTCTGCTGTCAGTTAGGTGATTACCTCTGTCGTCAGTTAGGTGATTACCTCTGTCGTCAGTTAGGTGATTACGTCTGTTGTCAGTTAGGTGATTACGTCTGTCGTCAGTTAGGTGACTGCGTCTGTCGTCAGTTAGGTGATTACGTCTGTTGTCAGTTAGGTGATTACGTCTGTTGTCAGTTAGGTGATTACGTCTGCAGTCAGTTAGGTGATTACGTCTGCAGTCAGTTAGGTGATTACCTCTGTTGTCAGTTAGGTGATTACGTCTGCTGTCAGTTAGGTTATTATGTCTGTCGTCAGTTAGGTGATAATGTCTGTCATCAGTTAGGTGATTACGTCTGCTGTCAGTTAGGTGACTGCGTCTGCCGTCAGTTAGGTGATTGCGTCTGCTGTCAGTTAGGTGATTACCTCTGTCGTCAGTTAGGTGATTACCTCTGTCGTCAGTTAGGTGATTACGTCTGTTGTCAGTTAGGTGATTACGTCTGTCGTCAGTTAGGTGATTACGTCTGTCGTCAGTTAGGTGATTACGTCTGTTGTCAGTTAGGTGATTACGTCTGTTGTCAGTTAGGTGATTACGTCTGTTGTCAGTTAGGTGATTACGTCTGCAGTCAGTTAGGTGATTACCTCTGTTGTCAGTTAGGTGATTATGTCTGCTGTCAGTTAGGTGATTACCTCTGCTGTCAGTTAGGTGATTACGTCTGTTGTCAGTTAGGTGATTATGTCTGTTGTCAGTTAGGTGATTACGTCTGTTGTCAGTTAGGTGATTACGTCTGCAGTCAGTTAGGTGATTACGTCTGCAGTCAGTTAGGTGATTACGTCTGCTGTCAGTTAGGTGATTACGTCTGCTGTCAGTTAGGTGATTACGTCTGCTGTCAGTTAGGTGATTACGTCTGTCGTCAGTTAGGTGATTACGTCTGTCGTCAGTTAGGTGATTACGTCTGCTGTCAGTTAGGTGACTGCGTCTGCCGTCAGTTAGGTGATTGCGTCTGCTGTCAGTTAGGTGATTACCTCTGTCGTCAGTTAGGTGATTACGTCTGCTGTCAGTTAGGTGACTGCGTCTGCCGTCAGTTAGGTGATTGCGTCTGCTGTCAGTTAGGTGATTACGTCTGTTGTCAGTTAGGTGATTACGTCTCTTGTCAGTTAGGTGATTACGTCTGCTGTCAGTTAGGTGATAATGTCTGTTGTCAGTTAGGTGATAATGTCTGTTGTCGGTTAGGTGATAATGTCTGTTGTCGGTTAGGTGATAATGTCCGTTGTCAGTTAGGTGATAATGTCAGCTGTCAGTTAGGTGATTACGTCTGTTGTCAGTTAGGTGATTACGTCTGTTGTCAGTTAGGTGATAACGTCTGCTGTCAGTTAGGTGATAATGTCTGTTGTCAGTTAGGTGATAATGTCTGCTGTCAGTTAGGTGATAATGTCTGTTGTCAGTTAGGTGATAATGTCTGTTGTCAGTTAGGTGATAATGTCAGCTGTCGGTTAGGTGATAATGTCTGTTGTCGGTTAGGTGATAATGTCTGTTGTCAGTTAGGTGATAATGTCAGCTGTCGGTTAGGTGATAATGTCTGTTGTCGGTTAGGTGATAATGTCTGTTGTCGGTTAGGTGATTACGGCTGTTGTCAGTTAGGTGATTATGTCTGCTGTCAGTTAGGTGATTATGTCTGCTGTCAGTTAGGTGATAATGTCTGTTAGGTGATTATGTCTGCTGTCAGTTAGGTGATTACCTCTGTTGTCAGTTAGGTGATTATGTCTGCTGTCAGTTAGGTGATTACCTCTGCTGTCAGTTAGGTGATTACGTCTGTTGTCAGTTAGGTGATTATGTCTGTTGTCAGTTAGGTGATTACGTCTGTTGTCAGTTAGGTGATTACGTCTGCAGTCAGTTAGGTGATTACGTCTGCAGTCAGTTAGGTGATTACGTCTGCTGTCAGTTAGGTGATTACGTCTGCTGTCAGTTAGGTGATTACGTCTGCTGTCAGTTAGGTGATTACGTCTGTCGTCAGTTAGGTGATTACGTCTGTCGTCAGTTAGGTGATTACGTCTGCTGTCAGTTAGGTGACTGCGTCTGCCGTCAGTTAGGTGATTGCGTCTGCTGTCAGTTAGGTGATTACCTCTGTCGTCAGTTAGGTGATTACGTCTGCTGTCAGTTAGGTGACTGCGTCTGCCGTCAGTTAGGTGATTGCGTCTGCTGTCAGTTAGGTGATTACGTCTGTTGTCAGTTAGGTGATTACGTCTCTTGTCAGTTAGGTGATTACGTCTGCTGTCAGTTAGGTGATAATGTCTGTTGTCAGTTAGGTGATAATGTCTGTTGTCGGTTAGGTGATAATGTCTGTTGTCGGTTAGGTGATAATGTCCGTTGTCAGTTAGGTGATAATGTCAGCTGTCAGTTAGGTGATTACGTCTGTTGTCAGTTAGGTGATTACGTCTGTTGTCAGTTAGGTGATAACGTCTGCTGTCAGTTAGGTGATAATGTCTGTTGTCAGTTAGGTGATAATGTCTGCTGTCAGTTAGGTGATAATGTCTGTTGTCAGTTAGGTGATAATGTCTGTTGTCAGTTAGGTGATAATGTCAGCTGTCGGTTAGGTGATAATGTCTGTTGTCGGTTAGGTGATAATGTCTGTTGTCAGTTAGGTGATAATGTCAGCTGTCGGTTAGGTGATAATGTCTGTTGTCGGTTAGGTGATAATGTCTGTTGTCGGTTAGGTGATTACGGCTGTTGTCAGTTAGGTGATTATGTCTGCTGTCAGTTAGGTGATTATGTCTGCTGTCAGTTAGGTGATAATGTCTGTTAGGTGATTATGTCTGCTGTCAGTTAGATTAGCATGTCTTCCAGCTAGTTAAAAACAATAGAGAATGTCTTCTAGGAAGTGATAGAGACAGGAAACATGCAGTTATAGATACGTCTGAAAGATAATGCAGACACCTGCATTGCTTGCTGTTTGGGGTTTTAGGCTGTGTTCCTGTACAGCACTTTGAGATATCAGCTGATGTACGAAGGGCTACATAAATAAATTTGATTTGATTAGATTAGATAATCATGGAGAAACAGTGAAAGCAGGTTCATCTTCCACACATAGATGTAGCAATGAGATGAGACATAATGATACAAATCTTCTATTATGTGAATTATTGTGAATACTCTATGAACGGGCGAGTGTGTGTGTGTGTGTGTGTGTGTGTGTGTGTGTGTGTGTGTGGGGGGGGGGGGAGCTGTCCTGACCCGTATCCAGAAGAACCAGATGCCCAAGTTCCTGATGCCGGCCATGGAGGTGAACACAAAGTACATGGTGATGACAGTGATCAGGACATAATCCAACGGGAACACCTGGGAGACATCAGGTCAAAGGTTAGAGACACAGAGAGAGAGAGAGAGAGAGAGAGAGAGAGAGAGACACACAGAGACAGAGACACAGAGAGAGAGACACAGAGACAGAGACACAGAGAGAGAGACAGAGAGAGAGAGAGAGAGAGAGAGACAGAGGGCGTGAGAGATACAGAGACACAGAGAGAGTGTGAGAGATACAGAGAGACAGTGTGTAATCATTCCAATATCCACACACACACAGAGCTGTTTTGAGATGGGGCAATTAGCATCAGTAGTCTGCTGTACTGTAACACTCTGTCCTGGTAGTAGTCTACTATACTGTAACACTCTGTCCTGGTAGTAGTCTGCTATACTGTAACACTCTGTCCTGGTAGTAGTCTGCTATACTGTAACACTCTGTCCTGGTAGTAGTCTGCTGGTCTGTAACACTCTGTCCTGGTAGTAGTCTGCTATACTGTAACACTCTGTCCTGGTAGTAGTCTGCTATACTGTAACACTCTGTCCTGGTAGTAGTCTACTATACTGTAACACTCTGTCCTGGTAGTAGTCTGCTATACTGTAACACTCTGTCCTGGTAGTAGTCTGCTATACTGTAACACTCTGTCCTGGTAGTAGTCTGCTATACTGTAATACTCTGTCCTGGTAGTAGTCTGCTATACTGTAACACTCTGTCCTGGTAGTAGTCTACTATACTGTAACACTCTGTCCTGGTAGTAGTCTGCTATACTGTAACACTCTGTCCTGGTAGTAGTCTGCTATACTGTAACACTCTGTCCTGGTAGTAGTCTGCTATACTGTAATACTCTGTCCTGGTAGTAGTCTGCTATACTGTAACACTCTGTCCTGGTAGTAGTCTGCTATACTGTAACACTCTGTCCTGGTAGTAGTCTGCTATACTGTAACACTCTGTCCTGGTAGTAGTCTACTATACTGTAACACTATGGCCTGGTAGTAGTCTGCTATACTGTAACACTCTGTCCTGGTAGTAGTCTGCTATACTGTAACACTCTGTCCTGGTAGTAGTCTGCTATACTGTAACACTCTGTCCTGGTAGTAGTCTGCTATACTGTAACACTCTGTCCTGGTAGTAGTCTGCTATACTGTAACACTCTGTCCTGGTAGTAGTCTACTATACTGTAACACTCTGTCCTGGTAGTAGTCTGCTATACTGTAACACTCTGTCCTGGTAGTAGTCTGCTATACTGTAACACTCTGTCCTGGTAGTAGTCTGCTATACTGTAACACTCTGTCCTGGTAGTAGTCTACTATACTGTAACACTCTGTCCTGGTAGTAGTCTACTATACTGTAACACTCTGTCCTGGTAGTAGTCTGCTATACTGTAACACTCTGTCCTGGTAGTAGTCTACTATACTGTAACACTCTGTCCTGGTAGTAGTCTACTATACTGTAACACTCTGTCCTGGTAGTAGTCTGCTATACTGTAACACTCTGTCCTGGTAGTAGTCTGCTATACTGTAACACTCTGTCCTGGTAGTATTCTACTATACTGTAACACTCTGTCCTGGTAGTAGTCTGCTATACTGTAATACTCTGTCCTGGTAGTAAGTAGTCTGCTATACTGTAACACTCTGTCCTGGTAGTAGTCTGCTATACTGTAACACTCTGTCCTGGTAGTAGTCTGCTATACTGTAACACTCTGTCCTGGTAGTAGTCTGCTATACTGTAACACTCTGTCCTGGTAGTAGTCTGCTATACTGTAACACTCTGTCCTGGTAGTAGTCTGCTATACTGTAATACTCTGTCCTGGTAGTAAGTAGTCTGCTATACTGTAACACTCTGTCCTGGTAGTAGTCTGCTATACTGTAACACTCTGTCCTGGTAGTAGTCTGCTATACTGTAATACTCTGTCCTGGTAGTAGTCTACTATACTGTAACACTCTGTCCTGGTAGTAGTCTACTATACTGTAACACTCTGTCCTGGTAGTAGTCTACTATACTGTAACACTCTGTCCTGGTAGTATTCTACTATACTGTAACACTCTGTCCTGGTAGTAGTCTGCTATACTGTAATACTCTGTCCTGGTAGTAAGTAGTCTGCTATACTGTAACACTCTGTCCTGGTAGTAGTCTGCTATACTGTAACACTCTGTCCTGGTAGTAGTCTGCTATACTGTAACACTCTGTCCTGGTAGTAGTCTGCTATACTGTAATACTCTGTCCTGGTAGTAAGTAGTCTGCTATACTGTAACACTCTGTCCTGGTAGTAGTCTGCTATACTGTAACACTCTGTCCTGGTAGTAGTCTGCTATACTGTAACACTCTGTCCTGGTAGTAGTCTACTATACTGTAACACTCTGTCCTGGTAGTAGTCTGCTATACTGTAACACTCTGTCCTGGTAGTAGTCTGCTATACTGTAACACTCTGTCCTGGTAGCAGTCTACTATACTGTAACACTCTGTCCTGGTAGTAGTCTGCTATACTGTAATACTCTGTCCTGGTAGTAAGTAGTCTGCTATACTGTAACACTCTGTCCTGGTAGTAGTCTGCTATACTGTAACACTCTGTCCTGGTAGTAGTCTGCTATACTGTAATACTCTGTCCTGGTAGTAAGTAGTCTGCTATACTGTAACACTCTGTCCTGGTAGTAGTCTGCTATACTGTAACACTCTGTCCTGGTAGTAGTCTGCTATACTGTAACACTCTGTCCTGGTAGTAGTCTGCTATACTGTAACACTCTGTCCTGGTAGTAGTCTGCTATACTGTAACACTCTGTCCTGGTAGTAGTCTGCTATACTGTAATACTCTGTCCTGGTAGTAAGTAGTCTGCTATACTGTAACACTCTGTCCTGGTAGTAGTCTGCTATACTGTAACACTCTGTCCTGGTAGTAGTCTGCTATACTGTAATACTCTGTCCTGGTAGTAGTCTACTATACTGTAACGCTCTGTCCTGGTAGTAGTCTACTATACTGTAACACTCTGTCCTGGTAGTAGTCTACTATACTGTAACACTCTGTCCTGGTAGTATTCTACTATACTGTAACACTCTGTCCTGGTAGTAGTCTGCTATACTGTAATACTCTGTCCTGGTAGTAAGTAGTCTGCTATACTGTAACACTCTGTCCTGGTAGTAGTCTGCTATACTGTAACACTCTGTCCTGGTAGTAGTCTGCTATACTGTAACACTCTGTCCTGGTAGTAGTCTGCTATACTGTAATACTCTGTCCTGGTAGTAAGTAGTCTGCTATACTGTAATACTCTGTCCTGGTAGTAAGTAGTCTGCTATACTGTAACACTCTGTCCTGGCAGTAGTCTGCTATACTGTAACACTCTGTCCTGGTAGTAGTCTGCTATACTGTAACACTCTGTCCTGGTAGTAGTCTGCTATACTGTAACACTCTGTCCTGGTAGTAGTCTACTATACTGTAACACTCTGTCCTGGTAGTAGTCTGCTATACTGTAACACTCTGTCCTGGTAGTAGTCTGCTATACTGTAACACTCTGTCCTGGTAGTAGTCTGCTATACTGTAACACTCTGTCCTGGTAGTAGTCTGCTATACTGTAATACTCTGTCCTGGTAGTAAGTAGTCTGCTATACTGTAATACTCTGTCCTGGTAGTAAGTAGTCTGCTATACTGTAACACTCTGTCCTGGTAGTAGTCTGCTATACTGTAACACTCTGTCCTGGTAGTAGTCTGCTATACTGTAACACTCTGTCCTGGTAGTAGTCTGCTATACTGTAACACTCTGTCCTGGTAGTAGTCTACTATACTGTAACACTCTGTCCTGGTAGTAGTCTGCTATACTGTAACACTCTGTCCTGGTAGTAGTCTGCTATACTGTAACACTCTGTCCTGGTAGCAGTCTGCTGGTCTGTAACACTCTGTCCTGGTAGTAGTCTGCTATACTGTAACACTCTGTCCTGGTAGTAGTCTGCTATACTGTAACACTCTGTCCTGGTAGTAGTCTGCTATACTGTAACACTCTGTCCTGGTAGTAGTCTACTATACTGTAACACTCTGTCCTGGTAGTAGTCTGCTATACTGTAACACTCTGTCCTGGTAGTAGTCTGCTATACTGTAACACTCTGTCCTGGTAGTAGTCTGCTATACTGTAACACTCTGTCCTGGTAGTAGTCTACTATACTGTAACACTCTGTCCTGGTAGTAGTCTGCTATACTGTAACACTCTGTCCTGGTAGTAGTCTGCTATACTGTAACACTCTGTCCTGGTAGTAGTCTGCTATACTGTAATACTCTGTCCTGGTAGTAAGTAGTCTGCTATACTGTAACACTCTGTCCTGGTAGTAGTCTGCTATACTGTAACACTCTGTCCTGGTAGTAGTCTGCTATACTGTAACACTCTGTCCTGGTAGTAGTCTACTATACTGTAACACTCTGTCCTGGTAGTAGTCTGCTATACTGTAACACTCTGTCCTGGTAGTAGTCTGCTATACTGTAACACTCTGTCCTGGTAGCAGTCTACTATACTGTAACACTCTGTCCTGGTAGTAGTCTGCTATACTGTAATACTCTGTCCTGGTAGTAAGTAGTCTGCTATACTGTAACACTCTGTCCTGGTAGTAGTCTGCTATACTGTAACACTCTGTCCTGGTAGTAGTCTGCTATACTGTAATACTCTGTCCTGGTAGTAAGTAGTCTGCTATACTGTAACACTCTGTCCTGGTAGTAGTCTGCTATACTGTAACACTCTGTCCTGGTAGTAGTCTGCTATACTGTAACACTCTGTCCTGGTAGTAGTCTGCTATACTGTAACACTCTGTCCTGGTAGTAGTCTGCTATACTGTAACACTCTGTCCTGGTAGTAGTCTGCTATACTGTAATACTCTGTCCTGGTAGTAAGTAGTCTGCTATACTGTAACACTCTGTCCTGGTAGTAGTCTGCTATACTGTAACACTCTGTCCTGGTAGTAGTCTGCTATACTGTAATACTCTGTCCTGGTAGTAGTCTACTATACTGTAACGCTCTGTCCTGGTAGTAGTCTACTATACTGGAACACTCTGTCCTGGTAGTAGTCTACTATACTGTAACACTCTGTCCTGGTAGTATTCTACTATACTGTAACACTCTGTCCTGGTAGTAGTCTGCTATACTGTAATACTCTGTCCTGGTAGTAAGTAGTCTGCTATACTGTAACACTCTGTCCTGGTAGTAGTCTGCTATACTGTAACACTCTGTCCTGGTAGTAGTCTGCTATACTGTAACACTCTGTCCTGGTAGTAGTCTGCTATACTGTAATACTCTGTCCTGGTAGTAAGTAGTCTGCTATACTGTAATACTCTGTCCTGGTAGTAAGTAGTCTGCTATACTGTAACACTCTGTCCTGGCAGTAGTCTGCTATACTGTAACACTCTGTCCTGGTAGTAGTCTGCTATACTGTAACACTCTGTCCTGGTAGTAGTCTGCTATACTGTAACACTCTGTCCTGGTAGTAGTCTACTATACTGTAACACTCTGTCCTGGTAGTAGTCTGCTATACTGTAACACTCTGTCCTGGTAGTAGTCTGCTATACTGTAACACTCTGTCCTGGTAGTAGTCTGCTATACTGTAACACTCTGTCCTGGTAGTAGTCTGCTATACTGTAATACTCTGTCCTGGTAGTAAGTAGTCTGCTATACTGTAATACTCTGTCCTGGTAGTAAGTAGTCTGCTATACTGTAACACTCTGTCCTGGTAGTAGTCTGCTATACTGTAACACTCTGTCCTGGTAGTAGTCTGCTATACTGTAACACTCTGTCCTGGTAGTAGTCTGCTATACTGTAACACTCTGTCCTGGTAGTAGTCTACTATACTGTAACACTCTGTCCTGGTAGTAGTCTGCTATACTGTAACACTCTGTCCTGGTAGTAGTCTGCTATACTGTAACACTCTGTCCTGGTAGCAGTCTGCTGGTCTGTAACACTCTGTCCTGGTAGTAGTCTGCTATACTGTAACACTCTGTCCTGGTAGTAGTCTGCTATACTGTAACACTCTGTCCTGGTAGTAGTCTGCTATACTGTAACACTCTGTCCTGGTAGTAGTCTACTATACTGTAACACTCTGTCCTGGTAGTAGTCTGCTATACTGTAACACTCTGTCCTGGTAGTAGTCTGCTATACTGTAACACTCTGTCCTGGTAGTAGTCTGCTATACTGTAACACTCTGTCCTGGTAGTAGTCTACTATACTGTAACACTCTGTCCTGGTAGTAGTCTGCTATACTGTAACACTCTGTCCTGGTAGTAGTCTGCTATACTGTAACACTCTGTCCTGGCCCATTAATCCTCAAAGGTGTAGTCAAGACAATGGAGAGTGTTGAAATGCGAGGTGTGTATGTGTGTCATGTGGTGTTTCTCCAAACGTATACTACCGGGCTCCGAGCACGCAAATTGGAGCATGGGACGGTCAGAGTAGGAGTCCAAATCAAAGTATGTGAAACAGAGCACGGAGGGCACTTCTCTGATGAGTACTCCGTTTGTACATATTTTGAAGCATCCATCCATGCAAGCTTCAACGGAGAGTATGCAAAGAAACCACGTAGAAAATTACTCCATTTTTTTTTTTTAAATCAATGGCAAAATAAACTCAGACTTTGGACTGTAACATTTCCTTTTCACATCTCATATGTTGCCTGAATACAATATCTTATCTTGGTACGTTAATAAATACATGACGTGTTAATTTTGTAATGTTTCCCTGCCTACAATACCCACTGTAGTGTGCATAGGTCGCAAGCCTAAGTCAATAGGGCTAACTAGCTACTAGTACTGTTAGCTACCCACGAAAAATTGGCATTTACCATGCATAGGGGGAGTGCTGCTCAGCGTGAGGTAATACAGTAGGGGGAGTGCTGCTCAGCGTGAGGTAATACAGTAGGGGGAGTGCTGCTCAGCGTGAGGTAATACAGTAGGGGGAGTGCTGCTGAGCGTGAGGTAATACAGTAGGGGGAGTGCTGCTCAGTGTGAGGTAATACAGTAGAGGGAGTGCTGCTCAGCGTGAGGTAATACAGTAGGGGGAGTGCTGCTCAGCGTGAGGTAATACAGTAGGGGGAGTGCTGCTCAGTGTGAGGTAATACAGTAGGGGGAGTGCTGCTCGGCGTGAGGTAATACAGTAGGGGTAGTGCTGCTCAGCGTGAGGTAATACAGTACGGGGAGTGCTGCTCAGCGTGAGGTAATACAGTAGGGGGAGTGCTGCTCAGCGTGAGGTAATACAGTAGGGGGAGTGCTGCTCAGCGTGAGGTAATACAGTAGGGGTAGTGCTGCTCAGTGTGAGGTAATACAGTAGGGGGAGTGCTGCTCAGCGTGAGGTAATACAGCAGGGGTAGTGCTGCTCAGCGTGAGGTAATACAGTAGGGGGAGTGCTGCTCAGCATGAGGTAATACAGAAGGGAGAGTGCTGCTCAGCGTGAGGTAATACAGTAGGGGGAGTGCTGCTCAGCTTGAGGTAATACAGTAGGGGGAGTGCTGCTCAGTGTGAGGTAATACAGTAGGGGGAGAGCTGCTCAGTGTGAGGTAATACAGTAGAGGGAGTGCTGCTCAGTGTGAGGTAATACAGTAGGGAGAGTGCTGCTCGGCTTGAGGTAATACAGTAGGGGGAGTGCTGCTCGGCGTGAGATAATACAGTAGGGGGAGTGCTGCTCAGCGTGAGGTAATACAGTAGGGGTAGTGCTGCTCAGCGTGAGGTAATACAGTAGGGGGAGTGCAGCTCAGTGTGAGGTAATACAGTAGGGGGAGTGCTGCTCAGCGTGAGGTAATACAGTAGGGGGAGTGCTGCTCAGCGTGAGGTAATACAGTAGGGGGAGTGCAGCTCAGTGTGAGGTAATACAGTAGGGGGAGTGCTGCTCAGCGTGAGGTAATACAGTAGGGGGAGTGCTGCTCAGTGTGAGGTAATACAGTAGGGGGAGTGCTGCTCAGCGTGAGGTAATACAGTAGGGGGAGTGCTGCTCAGCATGAGGTAATACAGTAGGGGTAGTGCTGCTCAGCATGAGGTAATAGAGTAGGGAGAGTGCTGCTCAGCGTGAGGTAATACAGTAGGGGGAGTGATGCTCAGCGTGAGGTAATACAGTAGGGGGAGTGCTGCTCAGCGTGAGGTAATACAGTAGGGGGAGTGCTGCTCAGCGTGACGTAATACAGTAGGGGGAGTGCTGCTCAGCGTGAGGTAATACAGTAGGGGGAGTGTTGCTCAGCGTGAGGTAATACAGTAGGGGGAGTGCTGCTCAGCGTGAGGTAATACAGTAGGGGGAGTGCTGCTCAGCGTGAGGTAATACAGTAGGGAGAGTGCTGCTCAGCGTGAGGTAATACAGTAGGGGGAGTGCTGCTCGGCGTGAGGTAATACAGTAGGGGGAGTGCTGCTCGGCGTGAGGTAATACAGTAGGGGGAGTGCTGCTCAGCGTGAGGTAATACAGTAGGGGGAGTGCTGCTCAGCGTGAGGTAATACAGTAGGGAGAGTGCTGCTCAGCGTGAGGTAATACAGTAGGGGGAGTGCTGCTCGGCGTGAGGTAATACAGTAGGGGGAGTGCTGCTCGGCGTGAGGTAATACAGTAGGGGGAGTGCTGCTCGGCGTGAGGTAATACAGTAGGGGGGTGCTGCTCAGTGTGAGGTAATACAGTAGGGGGAGTGCTGCTCAGCGTGAGGTAATACAGGAACGTACTCAAGAGAACGTCTTCAGAGAATGCACTCAGAGCATGAAAGTATGGAGCTTGGTAGTATACATATTGAGAAACTGTAGGTGTGTGTGTGTGTGTGTCTAGCTGTGTGTTCGCTTCAGTGGGTCGCTCAAAAAATAATATATTTAAAAGTATTTGAAAACCCTTTGAAAGTCATGCTGAGGGAAAAGGACTGTCCAATAAGTTGCTTTGGCTGCACGACACTGTGGAGGAAATGTTAATGCCTGGCACTTTGGCAGCTTTACACTCATAACTCCGACTGGGCTTGACATGCATTTTAAATAGTAGGATACACTGTGACCTTTACAATTCCCATCATCATATCCTCCTACAAGCCAATCAGGGCCTGGATGAACTCAAATAGCAGCCTATGTTCTATATAATGTCAACAACTCTCTCTCTATCTCTCAAAAGTAGTGCGCTGTGTAGGGATTAGGAACCCAGGGTTTTGGTCATTCACATCACAGAGAAGACATTATGAATCCTCCAGTAATGTGGTGGTGATTATTCTCCTTCACCATGGGTCCTAGGGGAATAATATATTGTAATTAAAGTATCCTACTCTAATTGCAGAAATCAACGGCCAGGACTTCTCTCTGCCTGTGTCCCAAAATGGCACCTTATTCCATATATAGTGCACTACTTTTAACCTGGGCCCATAGGGATCTTGTCAAAAGTAGTGCACTATATAGGGAATGGAGTGCCATTTGGGACCCATTCTTTCTCTAGTACTTCTTGATCTAATTAGCTGATTTGACAACGATGACGAAGGGTGGCAATGGAACGATTATATACCAAGGCACCGGAACACTTACCATTCCACTACTAACATCAAATTAAAGTAAACTACATTGAACTACTCATTTAAATCTCTACCGAGCAACTTACCATTCCACACTTCTGATAAAGTAATATCTAAAAGTTAAAAATTATGAACATTATCCCACTGTGGCCAACGGCATGGAACATTATCCCACTTTAAGGAAAGAGGGCTTCAGTATACTCCCAGGCTGTGCGCAGACACACATGGTATACACATATACACACACAAACACTTAACTGTTTTGTCATTTAGCAGACGTTCTTATTCAGAGCGACTTACAGTAAGTGCATTCATCTACACACAGACACACAAACAGTACTCACAGGCTGTAGAGTCAGCAGGAGTTCATTCAGAGGGTTGGTCAGGTTGGTGCCAAACACCATGAAGCCAGAACTGATGCCAGCAGAGTGAAGAGCTTTGTCCAAACTGCAGAACAGAACAGACTAGTTTAGTTCTCTTCCAAGGAAATGATTGTTCACAGGAGGGTACATTCACAGACAAACTATTTCACATGAGTTTAACAGCACGTTACTATAACAGACACAAACTATTTCACATTAGTTTAACAGCACGTTACTATAACAGACACAAACTATTTCACATGAGTCTAACAGCACGTTACTATAACAGACACAAACTATTTCACATGAGTTTAACAGCACGTTACTATAACAGACACAAACTATTTCACATGAGTCTAAAAGCACGTTACTATAACAGACAAACTATTTCACATGAGTCTAAAAGCACGTTACTATAACAGACACAAACTATTTCACATGAGTCTAAAAGCACGTTACTATAACAGACACAAACTATTTCACATGAGTCTAAAAGCACGTTACTATAACAGACACAAACTATTTCACATGAGTTTAACAGCACGTTACTATAACAGACAAACTATTTCACATGAGTTTAACAGCACGTTACTATAACAGACACAAACTATTTCACATGAGTTTAACCATGCATCATAAATCCATTTGAACTTTTATCAGATATGAGATATGACAGCACACTGAAACTGTACTGGCTACACTATCTACAATCACACTGTCAGGACCCTGCAACTTCTCAGGCTACACTATCTACAATCACACTGTCAGGACCCTGCAACTTCTCAGGCTACACTAACTACAATCACACTGTCAGGACCCTGCAACTTCTCAGGCTACACTAACTACAATCACACTGTCAGGACCCTGCAACTTCTCAGGCTACACTAACTACAATCACACTGTCAGGACCCTGCAACTTCTCAGGCTACACTAACTACAATCACACTGTCAGGACCCTGCAACTTCTCAGGCTACACTAACTTCAATCACACTGTCAGGACCCTGCAACTTCTCAGGCTACACTAACTACAATCACAATGAAAGGACCCTGCAACTTCTCTGGCTACACTAACTACACTAACTACAATCACACTGTCAGGACCCTGCAACTTCTCTGGCTACACTAACTACAATCACAATGAAAGGACCCTGCAACTTCTCTGGCTACACTAACTACACTAACTACACTAACTACAATCACACTGTCAGGACCCTGCAACTTCTCAGGCTACACTAACTACAATCACACTGTCAGGACCCTGCAACTTCTCAGGCTACACTAACTACAATCACACTGTCAGGACCCTGCAACTTCTCAGGCTACACTAACTACAATCACACTGTCAGGACCCTGCAACTTCTCAGGCTACACTAACTACAATCACACTGTCAGGACCCTGCAACTTCTCAGGCTACACTAAGTACAGTTACTAGAGTTGACGTTTGACTCATGAGTCTTAGTAACAACACTGTCTGTGCGACGTGGGCCTGTACTATCTATACTAACTATTTCTATCGTACCCAGAAACAGTAATACTTCAGTGTTGTAGTAAATAAGAGTGACTGCATTACATATTTTATGGCAGGTTAGGTGTACAGGAGTCTACTTACTTTGAAATGAACAGAGCAACAACAAACAGCAGAGCGAACAGGATGAAGAAAATTCCCAGCAGAATCTGGAGAGAGAGAGAGAGAGAGAGAGAGAGAGAGAGAGAGAGAGAGAGAGAGAGAGAGAGGGAGAGAGAGAGGGGGAGGGAGAGAAAGGGAGGAGGGAGGGGGAATAGGGAGAGAAAGAGAGGAGAGAGAGAGGAGGAGAGGAAGGAGAGGAAGGAGAGGAAGGAGAGGGAGAGAGAGAGAGAGAGGGGGAGGGAGAGAAAGGGAGGAGGGAGGGGGAATAGGGAGAGAAAGAGAGAGAGAGAGAGAGGAGGAATAGGGAGAGAAAGAGAGGAAGGAGAGGGAGAGAGAGAGGAGGGAGGGAGAGAGAGAGAGAGAGAGGGGGAGGGAGAGAAAGGGAGGGAGAGAAAGGGAGGAGGGAGGGGGAATAGGGAGAGAAAGAGAGGAGGGAGAGAGAGGAGGGAGAGGGAATAGGGAGAGAAAGAGAGGAGGGAGAGAGAGGAGGGAGAGGGAGAGAGAGGAGGGAGAGGGAGAGAAAGAAAGGAGAAAGAGACAAAGAAAGAACGAAAAGGCGAGAGAAAGAGAGAAGATAAAAGAGATGTTATGTTGTTGAAGGCATCAGTCACAAGGGAAGTGTTCGGTATTAATATCCTCCATGCTGTAGACTACATGCAGAGGGGACTGAAACGTGTTAGAATGGCAACTCATGAGCCTTCAGACTTTAACCTAAAGGTCATGTCATTTGTCAAAGCATGGCCATATGGACTGGCCGGGCACAGAGCGCGGTCTGCTACTGCTGCCAAAGGTGACAGGGAGGCGAAACAGAGGCCCAGACCTCTGTTGACTGTGTGTGTGTGTGTGTGTGTGTGTGTCTGTGAGAGTGTGTGTGTGTGTGTCTGTGAGTGTGTGTCTGTGAGTGTGTGTGTGTCTGTGTGTGTGTGTGTGTGTGTGTCTGTGTGTGTGAGTGTCTCTGTGTGTGTGTGTGTGTGTGTGTGTGTGTGTGTCTGTCTGTCTGCTTGCCAGCCTTCCAGTGGCCCTTCTGGCCTCAGGTCAGCAAAAAATGTCACTTACCAAATTTGGCCACCAGGGGAAAAAATACAGTCAAACACATGTACACACATATGCCAGATACAGGCACTCCACAACACACACACACACACCAAACACACGCGCACACAGACACAAACACCATGACATTGCTGAACCCAATCACATCTGACAGCCTGTGTTAATCTTCTGGGTCTAACTGTGTCTCCTTCAGAAAATGCTGTCTCTCTGTGAACAACATGTAGTATCCCTGTAATAACCACGGCTGTGTCCCACATGTAGTATCCCTGTAATAACCACGGCTGTGTCCCACATGTAGTATCCCTGTAATAACCACGACTGTGTCCCACATGTAGTATCCCTGTAATAACCACGGCTGTGTCCCACATGTAGTATCCCTGTAATAACCACGGCTGTGTCCCACATGTAGTATCCCTGTAATAACCACGGCTGTGTCCCACATGTGGTATCCCTGTAATAACCACGGCTGTGTCCCACATGTAGTATCCCTGTCATAACCACGGCTGTGTCCCACATGTAGGGTTGCAAAGGGTTGGAAACCTTCCGGGACATGTTCCATGGGAAGTCAAGCCTGGGAATTTTGCTCAAGATCATCCCAAAAAAAAGTTAGCTTATAACAGTGAACCTTTTTTATTGGGATACACATAAGGCAATTCTAGGTCTTCTGGCATATTTTGGTTAAACTATCCCCAATTCAATGGAGTTGCAACCCTCTACATGCACAGTGCATTCTGCCATCACATGTACAGCTGACTCTCAAGATCTTGCAAACTAATGAGATGGTATTGAGCTGTCTGAGCCAAGGACTACATGCTTTCTGGTAAGTTTTGATTACAATACTGGGTGGGGTGAATATATTTTCTATTACATAAATCATTTTTTTGTTAACTAGTAAATAGTAGCCTACAGCAAAGTGTGTTTAAATAATTTCTATCTTGTTAACAATTTCTGTTAGTTTTTTCTACCATGCGGGTTTTAGCGTGTTTGAGCCTGCTAACTGAGTATCAATTCACCTGTTTCCATACTTTTCATTTTAAACGTATCTTATCTTACTAAGGAGCTGTTTAATCTAACTGATTAACTATTTATCTGTACATGGAATTGTATTATTGATTTTTTTACACATTTGTTTCTAATCTTTACAGGAAAATGCCACGGAAACTGTCAGATGTTTAGAGACATTTCACTGCAGCAAATGTAGAAGGAAAAGCTGTGTTCATTTGCAAATACTGTGCCAGATCATATGTGAAGAATGCAACAAAGATGCAGAATCATCTGGCCAAGTGCATAAAGTTCCCTCAGCGTTCACAACAAGCAACCTCTGACAGAAGTCCTTCTACTTGTATTCGATATCAACAGCTCATGGTCCTCCTAGAATCAGATGTTTTTTGACTCAATGGAGGAATGTAGTCAGAGAAATGCTGATGAACGTCTTGCTCGAACTGGTTCACCTCTGACGCTCACAGGCAATGTGTATTGGAAGAGATTTCTGAATGTTCCTCACCCAGCATACACCCCTCCAACCAGACATGCTTTATCAGTCTGTGTGTGTGTGTCTGTCTGTGTGTGTGCACGTTCAGGCTGCCCTTCCGTTTTCTCAATATATATTGATTGGCAGGGTATTGAAGAGAGATGGCCCTCGCCTATCATTTTTTAATAGAGAGAAAGAAAGAGTGAGAGGTGCCTCCATCCCCTCTGTGATAATGACCAGACAGTATGTGTAGAGATGGCTCGGTCAGAGGGTTCATCTGTCTGGATCAGTCATGTAGTCTTTCGTCTGCCTGGATTGCCAGATGGGTGGGGATCGCCATTTTGGGACAAGTGAAATAGTTCCATTGTGCCAGACAAGTTCAATCAAGCACAGATAAAGCATTTTAAATGATTTTAAATAGTATTTGAAGCAAGATCTGCTCTGCACTGGGAGAAGGGCTTTGTCTGTATCAGACAGGAGATGGTACGGGAGGCTGCTGTATGATGTTGTTATACCGTTCTCTCTCTGTCTGTCTGTGTCTGTGTCTGTGTGTG
Source organism: Oncorhynchus mykiss (assembly GCF_057628025.1). Lineage (NCBI taxonomy): Eukaryota > Metazoa > Chordata > Actinopteri > Salmoniformes > Salmonidae > Oncorhynchus > Oncorhynchus mykiss. The sequence continues at coordinate 51,781,876 of NC_143044.1, read as the reverse complement.
TGTGTGTGTGTGTGTGTGTGTGTGTGTGTAAACCCCACCACAAGGCCTTTGGTACAGCACAGAGGAGCAGACTAAACCCCACTACAAGGCCTTTGGTACAGCACAGAGGAGCAGACTAAACCCCATTACAAGGCCTTTGGCCCGGCACAGAGGAGCAGACTAAACCCCACTACAAGGCCTTTGGTCCAGCACAGAGGAGCAGACTAAACCCCATTACAAGGCCTTTGGCCCGGCACAGAGGACTAGACTAAACCCCACTACAAGGCCTTTGGCCCGGCACAGAGGAGCAGACTAAACCCCACCACAAGGCCTTTGGCCCGGCACAGAGGACTAGACTAAACCCCACCACAAGGCCTTTGGCCCAGCACAGAGGAGCAGACTGAACCCCACTACAAGGCCTTTGGCCCGGCACAGAGGAGCAGACTGAACCCCACTACAAGGCCTTTGGCCCGGCACAGAGGAGCAGACTAAACCCCACCACAAGGCCTTTGGTCCGGTACAGAGGAGCAGACTAAACCCCACCACAAGGCCTTTGGCCCGGCACAGAGGAGCAGACTAAACCCCACTACAAGGCCTTTGGTCCGGTACAGAGGAGCAGACTAAACCCCACCCACCACAAGGCCTTTGGCCCGGCACAGAGAAGCAGACTAAACCCCACTACAAGGCCTTTCGCCAGGCACAGAGGAGCAGACTAAACCCCGGCACAGAGGAGCAGACTAAACCCCACCACAAGGCCTTTGGCCCGGCACAGAGGAGCAACAGTAATTCTACAAGCTGAGCTGTGTTGCAGTGTTGACAGCAGCCTCTGAGACACACTTCAAGGCTGTCATTGTGTTCCACTTTACATAGTGTTCTATCGGTGTGATGCCACATCTTCCAGGGAACGTTAGCTGCCAGGCAACACAATGTTAGTTACAGGAAGGTAGGCCAACAAATTACATTATTTAAGTAGGTTTATAAAGACAATATATGTATAGATAGTTTAAGTTTATACATCTGTAACAAACAGTGATTGTTATTTTGGATCTGCAAAATAGCGAGCTTGTGTTACCGAATAGTGTAGGCATAAATGCTGAATTGTGCGCCATGGAACAAAGACATCTCCGGTATCTAGACTGAGGCTGTATTGAGGCTATGTATCTGAGCATGGACTGGGGCCATCTATTAAACGTTAATGATCACTGCAACAGCCCCACACATGCAGAGACAGCAGACTACCTGGAGCAAGGAGAAGTGGTCCCTGTTCTCCATTCACACACACACACACACACACAGAGACAGAGACAGCAGACTACCTGGAGCAAGGAGTAGTGGTCCCTGTTCTCCATTCACACACACACACACACACACAGAGACAGAGACAGCAGACTACCTGGAGCAAGGAGAAGTGGTCCCTGTTCTCCATTCACACACACACACACACACACACAGAGACAGAGACAGCAGACTACCTGGAGCAAGGAGAAGTGGTCCATGCTCTCCATTCACCTCGACAGACAGACAGACAGACAGACAGACAGACAGACAGACAGACAGACAGACAGACAGACAGACAGCCTGGGTGGCTGAATAACACATCCTGGAGCATTTATCTGCCTTTCTGATACACCAAGATTATACCAAGAAGCTCTGTTTCTGTCCAAGATCACCCACCAACATCATACAGACAGGTACGGTATGGACTGGCTGGTGGGCAGACATGAGCTGGTGTGAAGGTAAATGTTATTGTCTGAGGTGAAGTTACATGGTTATCAGCTAAGCTAATTAACTAATTATCAACCAATTAGTGAATTAGGCCTCATTAAAGTCTCTCTAGGCTCATTAGGGAAGCAGATGACAACATGCAATACAAAATGCAATACAAAAACATCAATATTAATTCATCAGATTGAGTTCACTACGGTCACTCACAAACACGCCTGTCTGTCAATCATCCAAATGTATTTATGAAGCCATTTTAACACCAATACTGGTTACGTAATGTGACCGACACACAGACAGACACTAAGGCATTAAAGCAACCACAGCAGAAGCGTGTGCAGGGCTCTACGCTGGCCTTTTTAACAAGGAGCACGTGTGTGACTGAATTGAAAAATGGAAGCGCACACAAATACATTTAGGAGCACAATAAAAAAGATGAGGTAATAAAGCCAGAATCTTTCATTTTTCTAGGCGCACTGGTGCTCCTAAATAACATGTCCAGGGTACACAGCAAAATATTTAAGAGCATATGCAAGTAAAATGGTTGCACTGTAGAGCCCTGCTGTGTGAGAGAAACAGAGAAATACCGGTAGGTAACTCTGCTCCGGAAGGATCCCTGCCCGGCACTTGGTGCTCCCAAAGAGCAAGAAGTATAATCTAACACGTCTAGGTGTAATATAATCTAACACGTCTAGGTGTAATATAATCTAACACGTATAGGTGTAATATAATCTAACACGTCTAGGTGTAATATAATCTAACACGTCTAGGTGTGATATAATCTAACACGTCTAGGTGTAATATAATCTAACACGTCTAGGTGTAATATAATCTAACACGTCTAGGTGTAATATAATCTAACACGTCTAGGTGTAATATAATCTAACACGTCTAGGTGTAATATAATCTAACACGTCTGGTGTAATATAATCTAACATGTTATAATCTAACATCTATGTGTAATATAATCTAACACGTCTAGGTGTAATATAATCTAACACGTCTAGGTGTAATATAATCTAACACGTCTGGTGTAATATAATCTAACATGTTATAATCTAACACATCTATGTGTAATATAATCTAACACGTCTAGGTGTAATATAATCTAACACGTCTAGGTGTAATATAATCTAACACGTCTAGGTGTAATATAATCTAACACGTCTAGGTGTAATATAATCTAACACGTCTAGGTGTAATATAATCTAACACGTCTAGGTGTAATATAATCTAACACGTCTAGGTGTAATATAATCTAACACGTCTGGTGTAATATAATCTAACACGTCTAGGTGTAATATAATCTAACACGTCTAGGTGTAATATAATCTAACACGTCTAGGTGTAATATAATCTAACACGTCTAGGTGTAATATAATCTAACACGTCTAGGTGTAATATAATCTAACACATCTATGTGTAATATAATCTAACACGTCTAGGTGTAATATAATCTAACACGTCTAGGTGTAATATAATCTAACACGTCTGGTGTAATATAATCTAACATGTTATAATCTAACACATCTATGTGTAATATAATCTAACACGTCTAGGTATAATATAATCTAACACGTCTAGGTGTAATATAATCTAACACGTCTAGGTGTAATATAATCTAACACGTCTAGGTGTAATATAATCTAACACGTCTAGGTGTAATATAATCTAACACGTCTAGGTGTAATATAATCTAACACGTCTAGGTGTAATATAATCTAACACGTCTAGGTGTAATATAATCTAACACGTCTAGGTGTAATATAATCTAACACGTCTGGTGTAATATAATCTAACACGTCTGGTGTAATATAATCTAACACGTCTAGGTGTAATATAATCTAACACGTCTAGGTGTAATATAATCTAACACGTCTAGGTGTAATATAATCTAACACGTCTAGGTGTAATATAATCTAACACGTCTAGGTGTAATATAATCTAACACGTCTAGGTGTAATATAATCTAACACGTATAGGTGTAATATAATCTAACACGTCTAGGTGTAATATAATCTAACACGTCTGGTGTAATATAATCTAACACGTCTGGTGTAATATAATCTAACACGTCTAGGTGTAATATAATCTAACACGTCTAGGTGTAATATAATCTAACACGTCTGGTGTAATATAATCTAACACGTCTGGTGTAATATAATCTAACACGTCTAGGTGTAATATAATCTAACACGTCTAGGTGTAATATAATCTAACACGTCTGGTGTAATATAATCTAACACGTATAGGTGTAATATAATCTAACACGTCTAGGTGTAATATAATCTAACACGTCTAGGTGTAATATAATCTAACACGTCTGGTGTAATATAATCTAACACGTCTAGGTGTAATATAATCTAACACGTCTAGGTGTAATATAATCTAACACGTCTAGGTGTAATATAATCTAACACGTCTAGGTGTAATATAATCTAACACGTCTAGGTGTAATATAATCTAACATGTCTAGGTGTAATATAATCTAACACGTCTAGGTGTAATATAATCTAACATGTTATAATCTAACACATCTATGTGTAATATAATCTAACACGTCTAGGTGTAATATAATCTAACACGTCTGGTGTAATATAATCTAACATGTTATAATCTAACACATCTATGTGTAATATAATCTAACACGTCTAGGTGTAATATAATCTAACACGTCTAGGTGTAATATAATCTAACACGTCTAGGTGTAATATAATCTAAAACGTCTAGGTGTAATATAATCTAACACGTCTAGGTGTAATATAATCTAACACGTCTAGGTGTAATATAATCTAACACGTCTAGGTGTAATATAATCTAACACGTCTGGTGTAATATAATCTAACACGTATAGGTGTAATATAATCTAACACGTCTAGGTGTAATATAATCTAACACGTCTAGGTGTAATATAATCTAACACGTCTAGGTGTAATATAATCTAACATGTCTAGGTGTAATATAATCTAACACGTCTAGGTGTAATATAATCTAACACGTCTAGGTGTAATATAATCTAACACGTCTGGTGTAATATAATCTAACACGTCTGGTGTAATATAATCTAACACGTCTAGGTGTAATATAATCTAACATGTCTAGGTGTAATATAATCTAACACGTCTAGGTGTAATATAATCTAACACGTCTGGTGTAATATAATCTAACACGTCTAGGTGTAATATAATCTAACACGTCTAGGTGTAATATAATCTAACACGTCTAGGTGTAATATAATCTAACACGTCTAGGTGTAATATAATCTAACACGTCTAGGTGTAATATAATCTAACACATCTAGGTGTAATATAATCTAACACGTCTAGGTGTAATATAATCTAACACATCTAGGTGTAATATAATCTAACACGTCTAGGTGTAATATAATCTAACATGTTATAATCTAACACGTCTGGTGTAATATAATCTAACACGTATAGGTGTAATATAATCTAACACGTCTAGGTGTAATATAATCTAACACGTCTAGGTGTAATATAATCTAACACGTCTAGGTGTAATATAATCTAACACGTCTAGGTGTAATATAATCTAACATGTCTAGGTGTAATATAATCTAACACGTCTAGGTGTAATATAATCTAACACGTCTAGGTGTAATATAATCTAACACGTCTGGTGTAATATAATCTAACATGTCAGGTGATCAACACACAGCCAATCAGACACTAACACATGACAGGTGATCAACACACAGCCAATCAGACACTAACACATGTCAGGTGATCAACACACAGCCTATCAGACACTAACACATGTCAGGTGATCAACACACAGCCAATCAGACACTAACACATGTCAGGTGATCAACAGCCAATCAGACACCAACACATGACAGCAGTGGAAACAGAAGAGCCAGTAGACTGGTGGGTAGTGTAGCTCTGCTCTTGGGCTCCCTGCTCATCGTTCCTGGCTGGTGCCTGGACATACAGTAGATATATCTGCCATCTCATTACTGTGTAGATGTGAGTTTGGGGAGTGTCATTAGGACTGGCCCCCCTCGGTTAAAGACACACTGTTACAGAAGCTAGCCGGCTGCTTTAACGTTTCATTAGAGCTTGCGAATAAACAGTGGGCCTGTGGAGATATAAACTGGGAGAGGATGAACGGTGGGGAGGATTGTGACACGTGAACCACAGAGAGACACTGAGGTTGGAACACAGAATGAATGACTATATAATATGAAGGTCTTTTTATGCCATTAGGAGTCTGTGCTGTTCAGTGGGCCTGTGGAGATGTAAACTGGGAGAGGATGAACGGTGGGGAGGATTGTGACACGTGAACCAAGAGAGGGAGGTTGGAAGGCTTTCTATTCTATTCCATTTTATTATCTTCCATTCTACTCTGTGCTGTCCTCAAAATGTGACCTGTTAGAGAATGAATGGTGGGGAGGAGGAGTCTAACACTTGAACCATTGTGACCTGTTAGAGAATGAATGGTGGGAAGGAGGAGTCTAACACTTGAACCATTGTGACCTGTTAGAGAATGAATGGTGGGAAGGAGGAGTCTAACACTTGAACCATTGTGACCTGTTAGAGAATGAATGGTGGGAAGGAGGAGTCTAACACTTGAACCATTGTGACCTGTTAGAGAATGAATGGTGGGGAGGAGGAGTCTAACACTTGAACCATTGTGACCTGTTAGAGAATGAATGGTGGGGAGGAGGAGTCTAACACTTGAACCATTGTCAAGACAGGTAGGTTGGAACCATTAGAACGGTCGGGGGGCAACAGGGGAACTGCAGTGGGGTCACCCCCAAAACAATGTATAATAACATACGTTTTTTTAGAAAGATAATTTGACTGAGTAAATTCATTTATTGGTTTTGTTTTCATTTTGATAAGAGATGAAAATGTAATGAAGGTTATTCATTGCTGTAAAAATGAACATGTGTTATTAGATTTGGGGTGGCGATACATTCTGAACATGTTTGAGATCCAATATAATACTTTGTGTTCTGTGTTTAATTATTTGGTTTAAAGATAGTCATTATATTATAGTCATTCAATTTCTATGTGTTAGTGTTTCTATGGTTCGGGAGGCTTTCCATGCAGATCTAAAACTGGCTCTAAAAACATTTAGGAGACAACAAGTCCAAGAAAATAATATTGGACTGATTTGTTGGACTGGTGACTACAGCTTGGTGAACACAGCCTGGTGACTACAGCCCGGTGAACACAGCCCGGTGAACACAGCCCGGTGAACACAGCCCGGTGAACACAGCCTGGTGACTACAGCCCGGTGAACACAGCCCGGTGAACACAGCCCGGTGAACACAGCCCGGTGAACACAGCCCGGTGAACACAGCCCGGTGAACACAGCCTGGTGAACACAGCCTGGTGACTACAGCCCGGTGAACACAGCAATGTTGACTTAATCTTGAATGAATCCCATAGCTAGCATATGGCTGGCTATCTTTCATTTGGACAGGTGTACGTGTTTCTTGAAGTATTAGATGTTTGGTAGTGACACTTCTTAAAAATACATGAAGATTTTCCAACTTGCTCCTCATTTTCTCCAGAATGCTTGCAGACAGACTACTCACCATGTGGCCGTAGTGTGGAGAGGGATGCAATCCCATCAAAAAGGTGGACAGCATTTTTTTTGAGAAAGATGTTTAAAAATAAACAGAACTAATAAATAGATCAGCATTGTTAAATGTATTGATAGAACGACTCAAGATGCTGTAACGATATAAAGATGTTGTAACGAAAAAATCTAAAATCATGAATTGCTTATTTTTCAAACAAAGTTTAGGAGTCAGGGTTTTGGGACAGCCACCTCTCAATAGAAATCTGTGTATAAACAATGCAGTTTAATTATATTAATGTAACGATATATTTGTTATTGCCTCAGATTTAATTAGACCATATACTGACGTAAATACATTTCCTACGTTTTTTTAGGGGTGGTACTGCAATTTGCACCAGTTCTGTAGAAAATACCTACATAGGGAATAGGGAACCATTTGGGATGCACTTTAAATGATGTGTTGACTCATAATCAGTGTGTCTCTTCCTAGTTACTGTATGGAACAGATGACAAGATAAGCATAGTTCTTCATCACAGGGAGGGAGGTAGGTAGGTAGGTAGGTAGGTGGGTGGGTGGGTTGGTAGGGAGGGAGGTAGGTAGGTAGGTAGGTAGGTGGGTGGGTGGGTGGGTGGGTGGGTGGGTAGGTGGGTGGGTGGGTGGGTGGGTGGGTGGGTAGGTGGGTGGGTGGGTGGGTGGGTAGGTAGGTATGTAGGTGGGTGGGTAGTTAGGTAGGTGGGTAGGTAGGTGGGTGGGTAGGTGGGTGGGTGGGTGGGTAGGTAGGTAGGTGGGTGGGTGGGTGGGTGGGTGGGTAGGTAGGTGGGTGGGTAGTTAGGTGGGTGGGTGGGTAGGTGGGTGGGTGGGTGGGTGGGTAGGTGGGTGGGTGGGTGGGTGGGTAGGTAGGTATGTAGGTGGGTGGGTAGTTAGGTAGGTGGGTAGGTAGGTGGGTGGGTAGGTGGGTGGGTGGGTAGGTAGGTAGGTAGGTATGTAGGTGGGTGGGTAGTTAGGTAGGTGGGTAGGTGTCTTTCTAGCCGGTAAAGAGAGATGACAGTGTTACATTATCAGCACACTTATGGAATATTGATTGTTCAATATCTCTTTACTCTCCGATGTAACACCGTATTGGAACTTGTTGAAACTGGAAAATCCATTTAACTTCTCAAAGTGAAAAGTTAAATGACAGACCGGCTTCTGGTTAGATGGGGACCTGAAAGTGTGTTTGTGTGTCTCACCTTGAGTGGTCTGAGGGCAGATCCAACCTTGGTGCAGCAGTGACTCTCTGCTATCTCCAGGTGCCTGCCCCTCCTCTGGAGCACCTAAAGGACCTCAATGAAAACAAGTCTCAATGTGCTGTTGTTCCCTAAACAAGCAGTTAAATAAGCCCTGAGAGATATGAGCCTTGTCTGTGCCAGAACGGACCAGCGTTTGTTCCATTCTCAGTGTTATTACTTATGCATCTTGTCTTGGATGTCTGGTTTTTTAATTGTTATATAAACAAATTGAAACAGAGAGAGATGTTTATAAACAGGGTAAGGTGACCGGGGACAATAGTTTGGTGAAACAGTACAAATACGACCTACACAGATGGATCAACATGGTGAAACAGTACAAATACGACCTACGCAGATGGATCAAGATGGTGAAACAGTACAAATACGACTTACACAGATGGATCAACATGGTGAAACAGTACAAATACGACCTACGCAGATGTATCAACATGGTGAAACAGTACAAATACGACCTACGCAGATGGATCAACATGGTGAAACAGTACAAATACGACCTACGCAGATGGATCAACATGGTGAAACAGTACAAATACGACCTACGCAGATGGATCAACATGGTGAAACAGTACAACTATGACCTACGCAGATGGATCAACATGGTGAAACAGTACAACTACGACCTACGCAGATGGATCAACATGGTGAAACAGTACAAATACGACCTACGCAGATGGATCAACATGGTGAAACAGTACAACTAAGACCTACGCAGATGGATCAACATGGTGAAACAGTACAACTACGACCTACGCAGATGGATCAACATGGTGAAACAGTACAAATACGACCTACGCAGATGGATCAACATGGTGAAACCCAAGTACAGGGACAAAGTAGAGGAGCAATTCAGCGGGTCGGACACAAGGTGTACGTGACTGGGGCTCCTAACGGTCACAGAGTATAAAAACAAATTCAGCCACATTAAGGTCACCACCGCCACCCTACCGCCACCCTACCGGAGGAGCTGAACACCGTTTTCTCCCGGTTTCAGCACAAAGAGCCGCCGAGAACAAAGTGGTCTACACGGAGTACCTATGGAAGTCATTTGAACGTGTTAACCCTCGCAAGACTGCCGGCCACCATCATCCCTGTTCCTAGAACGCAAAAGTAACTCAACTGAGTGACTATCGACCAATAGCACTCACTTCCGTCATCATGAAGTGCTTCTAGAGGCCAGTCAGATCAACTCCTCCTTCCCCAACACACTGGACCGTCTCCAGTTCACCTTCTGCCCTGACAGATCCACGGACCAGGCAATCTGCACCGCACATGACTCTTTTCTCCCCACACCGCCTCAACGGTCACTTACCTGCTGCCCCCACCCCACCCCACCCCAACAGACTTTTGCTCTGCCCCCACCCCAACGGCATTAATCACCGTTACAGTTGTTAATATGCATACTGTAGATACATGTTTTTCTAATGCATTGGACTTGGTCTCCCCACCTCCTCAATTGTCATGCTGCTCCCCCTATGGTTCAGGTAACCCTGAACATGTGACTATTAAACACTGAATCTGAACAACAATCCCACCTGTAACCCTGAACATGTGACTATTAAACACTGAATCTGAACAACAATCCCACCTGTAACCCTGAACATGTGACTATTAAACCCTCTGAATCTGAACAACAATCCCACCTGTAACCCTGAACATGTGTTTATAAAAACACTCTGAATCTGAACAACAATCCCACCTGTAACCCTGAACATGTGACTATTAAACACTGAATCTGAACAACAATCCCTCCTGTAACCCTGAACATGTGACTATAAAACACTGAATCTGAACAACAATCCCTCCTGTAACCCTGAACATGTGACTATAAAACACTGAATCTGAACAACAATCCCTCCTGTAACCCTGAACATGTGACTATAAAACACTGAATCTGAACAACAATCCCTCCTGTAACCCTGAACATGTGACTATAAAACACTGAATCTGAACAACAATCCCTCCTGTAACCCTGAACATGTGTTTATAAAAACACTCTGAATCTGAACAACAATCACACCTGTAACCCTGAACATGTGACTATTAAACACTGAATCTGAACAACAATCACACCTGTAACCCTGAACATGTGACTATTAAACACTGAATCTGAACAACAATCACACCTGTAACCCTGAACATGTGACTATTAAACACTGAATCTGAACAACAATCACACCTGTAACCCTGAACATGTGACTATTAAACACTGAATCTGAACAACAATCCCTCCTGTAACCCTGAACATGTGACTATTAAACACTGAATCTGAACAACAATCACACCTGTAACCCTGAACATGTGACTATTAAACACTGAATCTGAACAACAATCCCTCCTGTAACCCTGAACATGTGACTATTAAACCCTCTGAATCTGAACAACAATCACACCTGTAACCCTGAACATGTGACTATTAAACACTGAATCTGAACAACAATCCCTCCTGTAACCCTGAACATGTGACTATTAAACACTGAATCTGAACAACAATCCCTCCTGTAACCCTGAACATGTGACTATTAAACCCTCTGAATCTGAACAACAATCCCTCCTGTAACCCTGAACATGTGACTATAAAACACTCTGAATCTGAACCACAATCCCACCTGTAACCCTGAACATGTGACCATTAAACACACTGAATCTGAACAACAATCCCACCTGTAACCCTGAACATGTGACTATTAAACACTGAATCTGAACCACAATCCCACCTGTAACCCTGAACATGTGACCATTAAACACACTGAATCTGAACAACAATCCCACCTGTAACCCTGAACATGTGACTATAAAACACTGAATCTGAACAACAATCCCACCTGTAACCCTGAACATGTGACTATAAAACACTGAATCTGAACAACAATCCCACCTGTAACCCTGAACACGTGACTATTAAACACTCTGAATCTGAACAACAATCCCTCCTGTAACCCTGAACATGTGACTATAAAACACACTGAATCTGAACAACAATCCCACCTGTAACCCTGAACATGTGACTATAAAACACACTGAATCTGAACAACAATCCCACCTGTAACCCTGAACATGTGACTATAAAACACTCTGAATCTGAACAACAATCCCACCTGTAACCCTGAACATGTGACTATTAAACACTCTGAATCTGAACCACAATCCCACCTGTAACCCTGAACATGTGACTATTAAACACTCTGAATCTGAACAACAATCCCACCTGTAACCCTGAACATGTGACTATTAAACACTCTGAATCTGAACAACAATCCCACCTGTAACCCTGAACATGTGACTATAAAACACTGAATCTGAACAACAATCCCACCTGTAACCCTGAACATGTGACTATTAAACACTGAATCTGAACAACAATCCCTCCTGTAACCCTGAACATGTGACTATTAAACACTCTGAATCTGAACAACAATCCCTCCTGTAACCCTGAACATGTGACTATTAAACACTGAATCTGAACAACAATCCCACCTGTAACCCTGAACATGTGACTATTAAACACTCTGAATCTGAACAACAATCCCACCTGTAACCCTGAACATGTGACTATTAAACACTGAATCTGAACAACAATCACACCTGTAACCCTGAACATGTGACTATAAAACACTGAATCTGAACAACAATCCCTCCTGTAACCCTGAACATGTGACTATTAAACACTGAATCTGAACAACAATCCCTCCTGTAACCCTGAACATGTGACTATTAAACACTGAATCTGAACAACAATCCCACCTGTAACCCTGAACATGTGACTATTAAACACTGAATCTGAACAACAATCCCTCCTGTAACCCTGAACATGTGACTATTAAACACTGAATCTGAACAACAATCCCTCCTGTAACCCTGAACATGTGACTATTAAACACTCTGAATCTGAACAACAATCCCACCTGTAACCCTGAACATGTGACTATAAAACACTCTGAATCTGAACAACAATCACACCTGTAGCTTGTCCTCAAACTCCTGGAGGTTACGACGGTCCCGCGATGACAGAGGACGCCCGTCCTCACACTGGAGACAAACACACAAACAGACAAAGAGGAGGCATGAGAGGACTGTAGGTGTTCTACAGTCTGAAGGTATGAGAGGACTGTAGGTGTTCTACAGTCTGAAGGTATGAGAGGACTGTAGGTGTTCTACAGTCTGAAGGTATGAGAGGACTGTAGGTGTTCTACAGTCTGAAGGTATGAGAGGACTGTAGGTGTTCTACAGTCTGAAGGTATGAGAGGACTGTAGGTGTTCTACAGTCTGAAGGTATGAGAGGACTGTAGGTGTTCTACAGTCTGAAGGTATGAGAGGACTGTAGGTGTTATACAGTCTGAAGGTATGAGAGGACTGTAGGTGTTCTACAGTCTGAAGGTATGAGAGGACTGTAGGTGTTCTACAGTCTCAACAGTCTGAAGGCATGAGAGGACTGTAGGTGTTCTACAGTTTCAACAGTCTGAAGGTATGAGAGGACTGTAGGTGTTCTACAGTTTCAACAGTCTGAAGGCATGAGAGGACTGTAGGTGTTCTACAGTTTCAACAGTCTGAAGGTATGAGAGGACTGTAGGTGTTCTACAGTTTCAACAGTCTGAAGGTATGAGAGGACTGTAGGTGTTCTACAGTTTCAACAGTCTGAAGGTATGAGAGGACTGTAGGTGTTCTACAGTTTCAACAGTCTGAAGGCATGAGAGGACTGTAGGTGTTCTACAGTTTCAACAGTCTGAAGGTATGAGAGGACTGTAGGTGTTCTACAGTTTCAACAGTCTGAAGGTATGAGAGGACTGTAGGTGTTCTACAGTTTCAACAGTCTGAAGGTATGAGAGGACTGTAGGTGTTCTACAGTTTCAACAGTCTGAAGGTATGAGAGGACTGTAGGTGTTCTACAGTTTCAACAGTCTGAAGGTATGAGAGGACTGTAGGTGTTCTACAGTTTCAACAGTCTGAAGGTATGAGAGGACTGTAGGTGTTCTACAGTTTCAACAGTCTGAAGGTATGAGAGGACTGTAGGTGTTCTACAGTTTCAACAGTCTGAAGGTATGAGAGGACTGTAGGTGTTCTACAGTTTCAACAGTCTGAAGGTATGAGAGGACTGTAGGTGTTCTACAGTTTCAACAGTCTGAAGGTATGAGAGGACTGTAGGTGTTCTACAGTTCCAACAGTCTGACTCTGGCTCTGGAGGGAAGGGGTTTTAATAGGGGAGTGAGGAGACGCCCCTTTCTGTTTTTTTAACAGCCTTCATCACAAGTTATAATTATGCAAGCTCAGTAAAGCTCAATCAAGCTTAAATAGAGCATTTGAAATGATTTCCAATAGTATTTGAACCCAGGTCTGGCTGCATGCCACCAGCTCACGTCCGCTTTGTGGCATCACCTACAACAGGGACCAATGGGACCAATGGCGGACTGGCTTTTAGTCATCAACCTCCACATTCCTTACAGCCAGAGGTCATAACCAATTCCATCCCATTCTTATTTAAAAACAACCCCCCCCCCAAAAAAAACCCCAACATTTTCACCACAATAGATATGCAGCTGTATGGTTTTCAGCGTTGGTGAAAACTGAGACCCACCTTGGCTTTGATATTTTCCATCTGGTGTTCAACCTCTTCAATATCTTCAGTGTTCTCCAGACGCTCGTACACCACACTGCGTGTCCCTTTAATCAGGTTCAACGGCAGCACTGACATACCATACGCCTGTAGAGAATGAAGAGGAACAGACGATTAATACCATAGTACTACTCTGATATACCATACGCCTGTAGAGAATGAATACAAACAGACGATTCAATACCATAGTACTACACTGATATACCATACGCCTGTAGAGAATGAAGAGGAACAGACGATTCAATACCATAGTACTACACTGACATACCATACACCTGTTAGAGAATGAATACAAACAGACGATTAATAACATAGTACTACACGGATATACCATACACCTGTTAGAGAATGAATAATAACAGGTGTTTAATAACATAGTATAACAATAACATAGTACTACACTGATACACCTGTTAGAGGCAATCGGCAGTTGAAACAATCACAAAGCCCCCCTGTGTCCCAAATGGCACTCCATTATATACTTTTGACCAGGGCCCACAGGGGTGCACTATGTAGGGAATAGGGTGCCATTTGGGACGCAGACATGAAACAGACCGTTTCCATCACATTATTACAGTGGTGCCAAGGCCCTTTAGTGTCTGTGAATCTGTAGCACGTGTATGTGAACACACCTACCACCTACTACCCACACTCCATGACGCATGACTGTACAGAGTGGAGATGTATAGGGAGCAATAACACACACAGCTATATCACGTTACAGCTGTACCCCTCCGGCTCCATGTCATTCTTTAAATGGTGCAATTCGCAATTGTGCTGCACGGAGCTTATGTGTGAATCTGCAGCCAGCAACCATTTTGTGTGTAGAGAAATGACAAGTAGGCTTCTGGCTCTCTCTATTTCTCCCTGCAGCTCCAGACGATATTTACAGCCTAACAGCGCCCCCCAGTGACAGCACTGAGGAGAGAGGAACGCTCCAGCATTCAGAGACAATGAATAAACTCATAGAAATACAAAAAAGAAAGGACGTTGAGGGCAAGAAATGGCCTTTGAGGGAATAGCTTTTTAAAAACAGCAAATCAGCTATTATTTGAACAAGGACTGTTGCAACACATCAATAGACTAATTCCTCTTGCTTAAATAAAGAGAGAAAAAGACAGGAAAGAAATAAGGAAAGAGCAGAAAGAAGGTAAGAGCAGAAAGAAGGAAAGAGCAGAAAGAGGAAATGAATGGAGAGAAATGAGAGATAAGGAGAGAAAATTAGAGAAATGAGAGATAAGGAGAGAAAATTAGAGAAATGAGAGATAAGGAGAGAAAATTAGAGATGAGGAGAGAAAAGGAGAGAAAAGGAGAGGAAAGGAGAGGAAAGGAGAGAAAAGGATAGATAAGGAGAGGAAAGGAGAGGAGAGGAAAGGAGAGAAAAGGAGAGGAAAGGAGAGGAGAGGAAAGGAGAGAAAAGGAGAGGAAAGGAGTTGAAAGGAGAGGAAAAGAGGTAAGAGACGAAAGGAAAGGAAACGAGGGAAAAGGAGGTAGGAGAGGAAAGGAGAGAAAACAGAGGAAAGGAGGTAAGAGAGGAAATTAGAGAAAACAGAGGAAAGGAGGTAAAAGAGGAAATTAGAGAAAACAGAGGAAAGGAGGTAAGAGAGGAAATGAGAGAACATAGGGGAAAGGAGAGAACATAGGGGAAAGGAGAGAACATAGGGGAAAGGAGAGAACATAGGGGAGAGGAGAGAACATAGGGGAAAGGAGAGAACATAGGGGAAAGGAGAGAACATAGGGGAAATGAGAGAACATAGGGGAAATGAGAGAACATAGGGGAAAGGAGAGAACATAGGGGAAAGGAGAGAACATAGGGGAAAGGAGAGAACATAGGGGAAAGGAGAGGACATAGGGGAAATGAGAGAACATAGGGGAAATGAGAGAACATAGGGGAAAGGAGAGAAAAGAGAGAAAGGACTCAGGGTGCTCAGTAGCACATCCCATTCAGAGTGTTGCCGGGGCAGAGGTGGGGTGAGGCACCTGGCAGGCACAATACAGCATGCTTGAACATCATCAAAAATGAGAGGAGAGGGCAATCTCTCTCTCCAATAACCTGCTCAGCGCCCAATCAATACATGTTGAGAATAAATGAAGGGCAGGCCAAACACACACACACACACACACACACACACACACACACACACACACACACACACACACACACACACACACACACACACACACTGCGTGTAAACACCAACCTGGGCGCTGCCATTTTACCAGCTATTTCATAATAAAACAAAAGAGCGTTTTGTGAGATTACACCTTAACCCCGCCAAGAGAGGCTGACCTCCACGTCTCTCCATTGAAGGTTTCATTCCGAGGCTGAAAAGGGAAATGCTGGATCACTCTGAAGTCCTTTTTCCCTGAAAAACAAACTATTTTACTGGCTGGTGAGTGTTAGGTGACATTAGAGGGAGAGAGCAGGAGAGCATCAGGGGATGAAGGCATGAGGCAGGGCCAGACCTATTATTAGTCCTAGCTTCTGCGGTGGATGGATCTCTGCTAGGGGCTGTGTCGCACCTCCTGCAATGAATCACGGGGCCTCTTAAGGCCGGAGCATGTCCCGAATACCAAGCAGCTCGCTCATAAAAGAAGAACCTGTCCCCCTGTTCACATCCTTAGGAGTGTGTGTGTGTGTGTGTGTGTGTGTGTGTGTGTGAGAGAGAGAGAAGCACATCCCTTCTTCTCCGATGTGCTGCCTCCTTAACATGAGAAACATACAAACCCGACGCGACCGACCGACACAGGTGCCTTGACTCTTTTCCTCTCCAGGCCCGAGCTGTAACCCTCTGACATGAGTCACAAGTACAGGAGGGGGTGGAGTTCAACCCATTGGTAAAAGACATGACAAATAACTGTAGAATATACAGAGAGACGTTTAGTCTGTAGAGATTGAGAGAGTGTAATCATTGGCTGGAATCTTAAAGAGAGATATCTGACTGAGGGAGGGAGTGCTATTGAGAAGGGACCGGACCCCAGGCACAAGACACCTCTTTGTCCCCTTCTCTGGTCTCCGTTAGGGCAGGAGAGGGAGGGGTCTCTCTTCGGAGAGGAGAGGGAGGGGTCTCTCTTCGGAGAGGAGAGGGGGGTTTCTCTCTTAGGGGAGGAGAGGGAGGGGGGGTCTCTCTTTGGGGAGGAGAGGGAGTGGGGGGGGTCTCTCTTCGGAGAGGAGAGGGGGGTTTCTCTCTAAGGGGAGGAAAGGGAGGGGGGGTGGTCTCTCTTCGGAGAGGAGAGGGAGGGGGGGGTCTCTCTTTGGGGAGGAGAGGGAGGGGGGGTCTCTCTTAGGGCAGGAGAGGGAGGGGGGGGTCTCTCTTAGGGCAGGAGAGGGAGGGGTCTCTCTTCGGAGAGGAGAGGGGGGTTTCTCTCTTAGGGCAGGAGAGGGAGAGGGGGTCTCTCTTAGGGCAGGAGAGGGAGAGGGGTGGGTCTCTCTTCGGAGAGGAGAGGGGGGTTTCTCTCTTAGGGAAGGAGAGGGAGAGGGGGGGTTCTCTCTTCGGAGAGGAGAGGGGGGTTATTCTCTTAGGGCAGGAGAGGGAGAGGGAGGGGTCTCTCTTCGGGGAGGAGAGGGGGGTTTTCTCTCTTAAGGGAGGAGAGAGAGGGGGGGGGTCTCTCTTAGGGGAGAAGAGGAAGGGGGTTTCTCTCTTTGGGGAGGAGAGGGAGGGTCTCTCTTAGGAGAGGGGGGGTTTCTCTCTTAGGAGAGAAGAGGGGGTCTCTCTTTGGGGAGGAGCGTGAGGGGGGGTCTCTCTTAGGGGAGGAGCGGGAGAGGGTCTCTCTTAGGGGAGGACAGGGAGAGAATGGGGAGTCTCTCTTAGTGGAGGAGAGGGAGGGGGGGTCTCTCTTAGGGGAGGAGAGGGAGAGAATGGGGGTCTCTCTTAGGGGAGGAGAGGGAGAGGGGGTCTCTCTTAGGGGAGGAGAGGGGGGTTTCTCTCTTAGGGGAGGAGAGGGAGGGGGGGTCTCTCTTTGGGGAGGAGAGGGGGGTTTCTCTCTTAGGGGAGGAGAGGGAGGGGGGGGGTCTCTCTTTGGGGAGGAGAGGGAGGGGGTTTCTCTCTTTGGGGAGGAGAGGGAGGGGGTTTCTCTCTTAGGGGAGGAGAGGGAGGGGGTTTCTCTCTTAGGGGAGGAGAGGGAAGGGGTTTCTCTCTTAGGGGAGGAGAGGGAGGGGGTTTCTCTCTTAGGGGATGAGAGGGAGGGGGTTTCTCTCTTAGGGGAGAGGGAGGGGGTTTCTCTCTTAGGGGAGGAGAGGGAGGGGGTTTCTCTCTTAGGGGAGGAGAGGGAGGGGGGGTCTCTCTCTTAGGGGAGGAGAGGGAGGGGGGGTCTCTCTTAGGGGAGGAGAGGGAGGGGGTTTCTCTCTTAGGGGAGGAGAAAAATACTTATTTTCCACCATAATTTGCAAATAGATTCATGAAAAATCTTACAATGTGATTTTCTGGATTTTTTTCTTCTCATTTATCTGTCATAGTTGAAGTGTACCTATGATGAAAATGACATGCCTCTCTCATCTTTTTAAGTGGGAGAACTTGCACAATTGGTGGCTGACTAAATAGTTTTTTGCCCCACTGTATATAGTACACTACTGTTGACCACAGCCCTAAATGACCTGGTCAAAAGTAGTGCACTTTATAGGCAATAGGACACCATTTGGGATGTATACTCCCTCTCTAATTCACCCAGAGGCCCTGGTCAACCCCAGGTCAATTTACTGGCATCTGATTAGATCGAAGGAAATGAATCTCCTCACCTGTTCTTTCCCCCATCAGCATCTTAACGCCGGCGATTTAAGAGCGAGGGGCGGATGGAAGGAGGGGAGAGGAGAAAGGAGGGGGGGCCTCCAGAGCCATAAGTCACTGTGCTAGCCAGGCTTTTAAATCAAGCCAGAGAAGACTTCAGTGATCAGATGACGCATGAGACTGCAGATTTTCAGACACCATTAGCCTTGTAGGGTGAAGTTTCCCCCAGAGAATGACCTTGCACTTTCCCCACTAACGGTTCAGGTTAGGATTGGGGGACATTAAACTGATCCTTGATCTGTACCTAGAGGAAACTTCACCCCAGAGCCCTCACTCCTCCTTGAGTCAATCGACTTGAGGCTGAGGATGTCCTAATATGGCCACCGTACAGGATTGGGTGAGGCCCACAGGAGGTTGGTGGCACATTAATTGGGGAGGACGGGCTTGCGGTAATGGCTGGAGTGGAATCAGTGGAATGGTATCAAACACATCAAACATATGGTTTCCATGGTTTCCATGTGTTTGATGTCATTCCCTTGACTCCGTTCCAGCCATTATTATGAGCCGTCCTCCCCTCAGCAGCCTCCACTGGTGACGGCCCTCGTCTACTCTGGTATGCGACTACCTCAGTCGAACACAGAGTTGGGTAGTCTGGGACTGTGATATACTGCCATACGCATATGGAAATATAATAGACGCATTAAAAAGTCACTGTGCCGATCATTTTCATTGTAATGTCATCTGAAAGGTGAAATGGAACCCTAAGGCGTATTAAACGAGCACTGATTCACAGAGTGATTGGTTCGATAAACGACGTAACGTTTTCATGGAATTTCCCAAAAAATCTGTCACAGAAATAAATGAGTTTAGGAGAGACAGATACATTTTGGAGTGGTTCAGGTTGAAATGAAATGTAACCTATGAACTATTTTTATGGATTTGGACCTACACCCACAGAATCCAAGTCAAATAACATCATCCTGTGAAATATTCTGAAAGGACGGAATTATAAAAGAAGCAACATAAAAGGAGCGTGTGGGTTTTTTACAAGAAGTAGGTGTCAAATTCTGTGGTAAGTCACTGTGAAGGTAGTAGCAACATAATACCAGTGGTATGTCACTGTGAAGGTAGTAGCAACATAATACCAGTGGTGTGTCACTGTGAAGGTAGTAGCAACATAATACCAGTGGTATGTCACTGTGTAGGTAGCAGCAATATAATACCAGTGGTATGTCACTGTGAAGGTAGTAGCAACATAATACCAGTGGTATGTCACTGTGTAGGTAGCAGCAATATAATACCAGTGGTATGTCACTGTGTAGGTAGTAGTAACAACATAATACCAGCGGTATGTCACTGTGAAGGTAGTAGAAACATAATACCAGTGGTATGTCACTGTATAGGTAGTAGCAACATAATACCAGTGGTATGTCACTGTATAGGTAGTAGCAACATAATACCAGCGGTATGTCACTGTGAAGGTAGCAGCAACATAATACCAGTGTACTAAGGTGAGAGGCAGACTCACTCAGCCTACGTCCCAAATAGGACCCTATTTCCTACACAGTGTATGGGCCCTGGTCAAAAGTAGCGCACTATATAGGAGAATAGCAATAGAACAGTGATGGTTTTGATTATCATGGTTAAAAGACTATACTAATGCCGTCACCTTCCTTTTCAATGGTTTGATACAGTGTGAGATGTATTTTTATCAGACATGACAAGTCTGTATCCTTCATGTCATTGACAAGTTAGATAGAAACAATAAAGTACCATAACTTGTTGAAGTGCTAAAGTACAGCGAGGGCATAATCACAGGTCTAGTGATGATGCCACCGGGATTGATTGACGGTAGACTTTGCTGAGCTGAGAACATGCAGTGTGACTTACACTAGCTGAGGTCATGGTTGAACGTGTGTCTGTGATGTCAACAGCTATGGTGTGCAGGAACAGAACAGAACAGAGAGGCTAGTGATCTAGGATCAGGAACAGAACATAACAGAGAGGCTAGTGATCTAGGATCAGGTACAGAACAGAACAGAGAGGCTAGTGATCTAGGATCAGGTACAGAACAGAGAGGCTAGTGATCTAGGATCAGGTACAGAACAGAACAGAGAGACTAGTTATCTAGGATCATGTTCAGAACAGAACAGATATGTCCTGCCGTACATACCTACACGCACGCTACGGTCACAAGACGCAGGCCTCCTAATTGTCCCTAGAATTTCTAAGCAAACAGCTGGAGGCAGGGCTTTCTCCTATAGAGCTCCATTTTTATGGAATGGTCTGCCTACCCATGTAAGAGACGCAAACTCGGTCTCAACCTTTAAGTCTATACTGAAGACTCATCTCTTCAGTGGGTCATATGATTGAGTGTAGTCTGGCCCAGGAGTGTGAAGGTGAACGGAAAGGCTCTGGAGCAACAAACCGCCCTTGCTGTCTCTGCCTGGCCGGTTCCCCTCTTTCCACTGGGATTCTCTGCCTCTAATGCTTTTACAGGGGCTGAGTCACTGGCTTACTGGTGCTCTTTCATGCTGTCCCTAGGAGGGTTGCGTCACTTGAGTGGGTTGAGTCACTGATGTGATCTTCCTGTCTGGGTTGGCGCCCCCCCCTTGGGTTGTGCCGTGGCGGAGATCTTTGTGGGCTATACTCGGCCTTGTCTCAGGATGGTAAGTTGGCGGTTGAAGATATTCCTCTAGTGGTGTGGGGGCTGTGCTTTGGCAAAGTGGGTGGGGTTATATCCTTCCTGTTTGGCCCTGTCCGGGGGTGTCCTCGGATGGGGCCACAGTGTCTCCTGACCCCTCCTGTCTCAGCTTCCAGTATTTACTCTGCAGTAGTTTATGTGTCGGGGGGGCTAGGGTCAGTTTGTTATATCTGGAGTACTTCACCTGTCCTATTCGGTGTCCTGTGTGAATTAAAGTGTGCTCTCTCTAATTCTCTCTTTCGGAGGACCTGAGCCCTAGGACCATGCCTCAGGACTACCTGACATGATGACTCCTTGCTGTCCCCAGTCCACCTGGCCGTGCTGCTGCTCCAGTTTAAACTGTTCTGCCTTATTATTATTTGACCATGCTGGTCATTTATGAACATTTGAACATCTTGGCCATGTACTGTTATAATCTCCACCCGGCACAACCAGAAGAGGACTGGCCACCCTACATAGCCTGGTTCCTCTCTAGGTTTCTTCCTAGGTTTTGGCCTTTCTAGGGAGTTTTTCCTAGCCACCGTGCTTCTACACCTGCATTGCTTGC
Source organism: Oncorhynchus mykiss (assembly GCF_057628025.1). NCBI lineage: Eukaryota > Metazoa > Chordata > Actinopteri > Salmoniformes > Salmonidae > Oncorhynchus > Oncorhynchus mykiss. Next base: position 51,759,749 of record NC_143044.1, on the reverse strand, counting down.
TTTTTGGGGTTTTAGGCTGGGTTTCTGTACAGCACTTTGAGATATCAGCTGATGTACGAAGGGCTATATAAATACATTTGATTTGATTTGATAGTGATCTAGGATCAGGAACAAAACAGAACAGAGAGGCTAGTGATCTAGGATCAGGTAAAGAACAGAACAGAGAGGCTTGTGATCTAGGATCAGGTACAGAACAGAGGCTAGGGGTCTAGGATCAGATACAGAACAGAGAGGCTAGTGATCTAGGATCAGGTACAGAACACTCCTACTCTGAGACACAGTGAATACGTTCTCTGGCCTCTAACCAGTAGCCATTCCATTCTGCATCTGCTGTGGTCAAATATTAATTTGCTCACACCTCAGAAAGTGTTGTGTTGGCCGAAAAACACTCGTGAAGGTTACAACTTGCTTACTCTTGAATTTAGTTAAAGTGCACCCACCAGTCTGGGACTGGGCTGTAGCAGAGAGAATATCACAGCTCTGTCAGGGAGTTACATAGGACAGTTGATATACACCCTGGGCTAAAGCAGAGAGAGAGAGAGAGGCTCTGTCAGGGAGTTACATAGGACAGTTGATATACACCCTGGGATAAAGCAGAGAGAGAGAGAGAGCGAGAGAGAGAGAGAGAGAGCGAGAGAGAGAGAGAGAGGCTCTGTCAGGGAGTTACATAGGACAGTTGATATACACCCTGGGATAAAGCAGAGAGAGAGAGAGAGAGAGAGAGAGAGAGAGAGAGAGAGAGAGCGAGAGAGAGAGAGAGAGGCTCTGTTAGGGAGTTACATAGGACAGTTTATATACACCCTGGGATAAAGCAGAGAGAGAGAGCGAGAGAGCGAGAGAGCGAGAGCGAGAGAGAGAGAGAGAGAGAGAGAGAGAGAGAGAGAGAGAGAGAGAGAAAGAGACAGAGAGAGAGAGAGAGAAAGAGAGAGACTCTGTTAGGGAGTTATCTAGGACAGTTTATATACACCCTGGGCTGTTTGAATTAAGGGGGAGTGGCCACCTCGGCACAAAGACTAGTGATAAATAAACCCTGCAGAGTCATGGAGGATACGGGACCTGTCACTTAGGTTCCATTAGGTTAATCATGCAGAATAATAACACACAGCTGCAGTGATAAATCACATGGACCCTGAAGAAACACAGAGAGGCTGAGGACTGGAGGCTGGGCTGGAGTGGGTTGGAGAGCGAGAGAGTCCAGTATGGAGAGACCAGGGAGAGAGGAGAGAGGACTCCAGTATGGAGAGACCAGGGAGAGAGCAGAGAGGACTCCAGTATGGAGAGACCAGGGAGAGGGGAGAGAGGACTCCAGTATGGAGAGACCAGGGAGAGAGGAGAGAGGACTCCAGTATGGAGAGACCAGGGAGAGGGGAGAGAGGACTCCAGTATGGAGAGACCAGGGTGAGAGGAGAGAGGACTCCAGTATGAGGAGACCAGGGTGAGAGGACTCCAGTATGAAGAGACCAGGGAGAGAGGAGAGAGGACTCCAGTATACAGAGACCAGGGAGAGAGGAGAGAGGACTCCAGTATGGAGAGACCAGGGAGAGAGGAGAGAGGACTCCAGTATGGAGAGACCAGGGAGAGAGCAGAGAGGACTCCAGTATGGAGAGACCAGGGTGAGAGTAGAGAGGACTCCAGTATGGAGAGACCAGGGTGAGAGGACTCCAGTATGGAGAGACCAGGGAGAGAGGAGAGAGGACTCCAGTATACAGAGACCAGGGAGAGAGGAGAGAGGACTCCAGTATGGAGAGACCAGGGAGAGAGGAGAGAGGACTCCAGTATGGAGAGACCAGGGAGAGAGGAGAGAGGACTCCAGTATGGAGAGACCAGGGTGAGAGTAGAGAGGACTCCAGTATGGAGAGAACAGGGTGAGAGTAAGAGAGGACTCCAGTATGGAGAGACCAGGGAGAGAGTAGAGAGGACTCCAGTATGGAGAGACCAGGGTGATAGGAGAGAGGACTCCAGTATGGAGAGACCGTGGTGAGAGTAGAGAGGACTCCAGTATGGAGAGACCAGGGTGATAGGAGAGAGGACTCCAGAATGGAGAGACCAGGGTGAGAGTAGAGAGGACTCCAGTATGGAGAGACCAGGGTGAGAGGAGAGAGGACTCCAGTATACAGAGACCAGGGAGAGAGGAGAGAGGACTCCAGTATGGAGAGACCAGGGTGAGAGGAGAGAGGACTCCAGTATACAGAGACCAGGGAGAGAGGAGAGGGAGAGAGGAGAGGAGAGAGGACTCCAGTATACAGAGACCAGGGAGAGAGGAGAGGAGAGAGGACTCCAGTATACAGAGACCAGGGAGAGAGGAGAGAGGACTCTAGTATGGAGAGACCAGGGTGAGAGGAGAGAGGACTCCAGTATGGAGAGACCAGGGAGAGAGGAGAGAGGACTCCAGTATACAGAGACAAGGGTGAGAGGACTCCAGTATACAGAGACCAGGGAGAGAGGAGAGAGGATAGAGGACTCCAGTATACAGAGACCAGGGAGAGAGGAGAGAGGACTCCAGTATGGAGAGACCAGGGTGAGAGTAGAGAGGACTCCAGTATGGAGAGACCAGGGTGATAGGAGAGAGGACTCCAGTATACAGAGACCAGGGAGAGAGGAGAGAGGACTCCAGTATGGAGAGACCAGGGAGAGAGGAGAGAGGACTCCAGTATGGAGAGACCAGGGAGAGAGGAGAGAGGACTCCAGTATACAGAGACCAGGGAGAGAGGAGTGAAAGAGAGTAGGGGATTCTGCAGCATTCTCTCCCTACGAACAGAGGGGAGAGAGAAGAGAGGGTTGAACAGAAGATAAAAGGGTTTAAGAGAGAGAGAGCAATATATATATAGTGAGGGAGAGAGAGAGAGAGAGAGAGAGACAGAGATTGAGACAGAGAGAAATAGAGAGAAAGAAAGAGAACTCCCAGCCTCTGATTTGTCTCCCACAAGGAAGCCTATTTGTGTGATTGACTCAGCATCACAACACAGCACATCAAAACACAAAGCTTGCTGGGAGACTTGATTTCCTGCAGGCCTATCTCACCAAGCCTCTTTAACAACATGGGGTCAACCCAGCAAAGCTTGAAAGACCAGCAACGTCTGCATCCCAAATGGCACCGTATTGACTTAGGGCACTATTTTGGGCTCTAGTCAAAGTGCACTATATAGGGAATGAGGTGCCATTTGGAACGCAAGCAACATCTCTATCCTCCAGAAGCTCCCGCGTGGCTCAGTGGTCTAAGGCACTGCATCTCAGCGGTCTAAGGCACTGCATCTCAGCGGTCTAAGGCACTGCATCTCAGCGGTCTGAGGCACTGCATCTCAGCGGTCTGAGGCACTGCAGCTCAGCGGTCTAAGGCACTGCATCTCAGCGGTCTGAGGCACTGCATCTCAGCGGTCTAAGGCACTGCATCTCAGCAGTCTAAGGCCCTGCATCTCAGCGGTCTAAGGCCCTGCATCTCAGCGGTCTAAGGCACTGCATCTCAGCGGTCTGAGGCACTGCATCTCAGCGGTCTGAGGCACTGCATCTCAGCGGTCTAAGGCACTGCATCTCAGCAGTCTAAGGCACTGCATCTCAGCGGTCTGAGGCACTGCATCTCAGCGGTCTGAGGCACTGCAGCTCAGCGGTCTGAGGCACTGCAGCTCAGCGGTCTGAGGCACTGCATCTCAGCGGTCTAAGGCACTGCATCTCAGCGGTCTGAGGCACTGCAGCTCAGCGGTCTGAGGCACTGCATCTCAGCGGTCTAAGGCACTGCATCTCAGCGGTCTGAGGCACTGCATCTCAGCGGTCTAAGGCACTGCATCTCAGCGGTCTAAGGCACTGCATCTCAGCGGTCTAAGGCACTGCATCTCAGCGGTCTAAGGCACTGCATCTCAGCGGTCTAAGGCCCTGCATCTCAGCGGTCTAAGGCCCTGCATCTCAGCGGTCTAAGGCACTGCATCTCAGCGGTCTAAGGCACTGCATCTCAGCGGTCTGCACTGCATCTCAGCGGTCTAAGGCACTGCATCTCAGCGGTCTGAGGCGTCACTACAGACCCTGGTTTGATTCCAGGCCGTATCACAACCGGCTGTGATTGGGAGTCCCATAGGGCGGCGCACAATTGGCCCAGAGTCGTCCGGGTTTGGCCGGTGTAGGACGGCATTGTAAATAAGAATTTGTTCTTAACTAACTTTAATAGTTAAATAAAGGTTCAATAAAAGGATAAAGAAGTGGCCAGTGTAATTATCCACTCTTTAAATAAGGACAGTAAGAAAGCAAAGTGAAGCAGAGAGAACAGAACCATGGGGTTAAATCCCTGCTGAGCAGGACGATGCATCTTTAAAGAGAGAGAGGCTCTTTAGAAACTCAATCTATGTGACTATGTATTATCTATATAAAGAGGCCTGGTCTGCTTCAAATGGGGGACGACATGTCATTTCTTGAATAACAGCATTAAAGGCATATTTATATGTGTGTGTGTACGTAGCAACGTGCCTCCCACCTGAGGATCTGTCTCCTGTGTTTGAGGAGTGAAAAATCCACTTGTCACTTAAATCTCACTGGATTGATTGGTTTCCTTTTACTCCTGCGACTCTTTCATATTCGTGTCTGTCTTTTTGTTCCCTGTCAACGTTACGACCGTGGAGATGTCTGGAATGACCTGTCAAACACACCTAGTAATGGCTGCAATGAACTCAATGGGGTACATGGTCTTTCTGTTGATTCTATAAGAATTTAACGCACCGTCTTGACACTTACTGAACATCACAAGAAAGAGAACTGAGCTTTATTTTGATGAGTGTTCATTTCTTGGAAAAAGTTAATTGAAAAAAGTTATAATTGAATACAGTTGGGAATGTTTACTAATTAGATGCGCTGAAATGAAAGCAACTTCCGAGAAGGAACACTGGGATGATAGTGATATTATATCTGATCTCGCAAACAATGTGAAGTATGTTTAGATCGGTGTAGCCAAGCGTTTTGATTTTAAATCCCATGGGTCTCTTCCTTGACATAAATGTTTAATAATATCTGAGAACGTGACAACAGTCATTAATGAGGCAGTCTAGACAGCGCGGGTGAGCGCAGGTAGAGTAGAGAGAGCAGTTGTTTGGTGGTTGCAACCTAGCTCCACCTCTTTATGTTCAATTATTAATATATGCAAATACACCTGGTGCATTTATGCAAATATGACACATATAACTGTCTTGAATTTAACATTCCAGATACAATAAGAAAATATATAAATATATGAGTGCATTCTAAGAAAAAAGTGACAATTAATTGAATATCTAAAATCCATGAACTTCATTCATTATTTGTCTGCAGCCACCAGTATAATATGTTGTGTTCTAGAATTCAGTCAATATCTGCTGTGTTGTAACAATGGAGTATCTTCAACCGCGACCCTCGCATTAACATCTACTAACCATGTGTCTGTGACCATTAACATCTGCTAACCATGTGTCTGTGACCATTAACATCTGCTAACCATGTGTCTGTGACCATTAACATCTGCTAACCATGTGACCATTAACATCTGCTAACCATTTGTATGTGACCAATAACATCTGCTAACCATGTGTCTGTGACCATTAACATCTGCTAACCATGTGTCTGTGACCATTAACATCTGCTAACCATGTGTCTGTGATCATTAACATCTGCTAACCATGTGTCTGTGATCATTAACATCTGCTAACCATGTGACCATTAACATCTGCTAACCATGTGTCTGTGACCATTAACATCTGCTAACCATGTGTCTGTGACCATTAACATCTGCTAACCATGTGTATGTGACCAATAACATCTGCTAACCATGTGTCTGTGACCAATAACATCTGCTAGCCATGTGTCTGTGACCATTAACATCTGCTAACCATGTGTATGTGACCAATAACATCTGCTAACCATGTGATCATTAACATCTGCTAACCATGTGTATGTGACCATTAACATCTGCTAAACATGTGACCAATAACATCTGCTAACCATGTGTCTGTGACCATTAACATCTGCTAACCATGTGTCTGTGACCAATAACATCTGCTAACCATGTGTATGTGACCAATAACATCTGCTAACCATGTGTGTGTGACCAATAACATCTGCTAACCATGTGTATGTGACCAATAACATCTGCTAACCATGTGTATGTGACCATTAACATCTGCTAACCATGTGTGTGTGACCATTAACATCTGCTAACCATGTGTATGTGACCATTAACATCTGCTAACCATGTGTATGTGACCATTAACATCTGCTAACCATGTGTATGTGACCAATAACATCTGCTAACCATGTGTCTGTGACCATTAACATCTGCTAACCATGTGTGTGTGACCAATAACATCTGCTAACCATGTGTATGTGACCAATAACATCTGCTAACCATGTGTATGTGACCATTAACATCTGCTAACCATGTGTATGTGACCAATAACATCTGCTAACCATGTGTATGTGACCAATAACATATGTTAACCATGTGTATGTGACCAATAACATCTGCTAACCATGTGTATGTGACCAATAACATCTGCTAACCATGTGTATGTGACCAATAACATCTGCTAACCATGTGTATGTGACCAATAACATCTGCTAACCATGTGTATGTGACCAATAACATCTGCTAACCATGTGTTTGTGACCAATAACATCTGCTAACCATGTGTCTGTGACCAATAACATCTGCTAACCATGTGTCTGTGACCATTTACATCTGCTAACCATGTGACCATTAACATCTGCTAACCATGTGAATGTGACCATTAACATCTGCTAACCATGTGTATGTGACCAATAACATCTGCTAACCATGTGTATGTGACCAATAACATCTGCTAACCATGTGTGTGTGACCAATAACATCTGCTAACCATGTGTATGTGACCAATAACATCTGCTAACCATGTGTATGTGACCATTAACATCTGCTAACCATGTGTGTGTGACCATTAACATCTACTAACCATGTGTATGTGACCATTAACATCTGCTAACCATGTGTATGTGACCATTAAGATCTGCTAACCATGTGTATGTGACCAATAACATCTGCTAACCATGTGTATGTGACCAATAACATCTGCTAACCATGTGTATGTGACCATTAACATCTGCTAACCATGTGTGTGTGACCAATAACATCTGCTAACCATGTGTATGTGACCAATAACATCTGCTAACCATGTGTATGTGACCAATAACATCTGCTAACCATGTGTATGTGACCAATAACATCTGCTAACCATGTGTATGTGACCAATAACATCTGCTAACCATGTGTATGTGACCAATAACATCTGCTAACCATGTGTATGTGACCAATAACATCTGCTAACCATGTGTGTGTGACCATTAACATCTGCTAACCATGTGTATGTGACCATTAACATCTGCTAACCATGTGTATGTGACCATTAACATCTGCTAACCATGTGTATGTGACCAATAACATCTGCTAACCATGTGTCTGTGACCATTAACATCTGCTAACCATGTGTGTGTGACCAATAACATCTGCTAACCATGTGTATGTGACCAATAACATCTGCTAACCATGTGTATGTGACCATTAACATCTGCTAACCATGTGTATGTGACCAATAACATCTGCTAACCATGTGTATGTGACCAATAACATCTGTTAACCATGTGTATGTGACCAATAACATCTGCTAACCATGTGTATGTGACCAATAACATCTGCTAACCATGTGTATGTGACCAATAACATCTGCTAACCATGTGTATGTGACCATTAACATCTGCTAACCATGTGTATGTGACCATTAACATCTGCTAACCATGTGTATGTGACCAATAACATCTGCTAACCATGTGTCTGTGACCATTAACATCTGCTAACCATGTGTGTGTGACCAATAACATCTGCTAACCATGTGTATGTGACCAATAACATCTGCTAACCATGTGTATGTGACCATTAACATCTGCTAACCATGTGTATGTGACCAATAACATCTGCTAACCATGTGTATGTGACCAATAACATCTGTTAACCATGTGTATGTGACCAATAACATCTGCTAACCATGTGTATGTGACCAATAACATCTGCTAACCATGTGTATGTGACCAATAACATCTGCTAACCATGTGTATGTGACCAATAACATCTGCTAACCATGTGTATGTGACCAATAACATCTGCTAACCATGTGTTTGTGACCAATAACATCTGCTAACCATGTGTCTGTGACCAATAACATCTGCTAACCATGTGTCTGTGACCATTTACATCTGCTAACCATGTGACCATTAACATCTGCTAACCATGTGAATGTGACCATTAACATCTGCTAACCATGTGTATGTGACCAATAACATCTGCTAACCATGTGTATGTGACCAATAACATCTGCTAACCATGTGTGTGTGACCAATAACATCTGCTAACCATGTGTATGTGACCAATAACATCTGCTAACCATGTGTAGGTGACCATTAACATCTGCTAACCATGTGTGTGTGACCATTAACATCTACTAACCATGTGTATGTGACCATTAACATCTGCTAACCATGTGTATGTGACCATTAACATCTGCTAACCATGTGTATGTGACCATTAACATCTGCTAACCATGTGTGTGTGACCAATAACATCTGCTAACCATGTGTATGTGACCAATAACATCTGCTAACCATGTGTATGTGACCAATAACATCTGCTAACCATGTGTATGTGACCAATAACATCTGCTAACCATGTGTATGTGACCATTAACATCTGCTAACCATGTGTATGTGACCAATAACATCTGCTAACCATGTGTATGTGACCAATAACATCTGCTAACCATGTGTATGTGACCAATAACATCTGCTAACCATGTGTATGTGACCAATAACATCTGCTAACCATGTGTATGTGACCAATAACATCTGCTAACCATGTGTCTGTGACCAATAACATCTGCTAACCATGTGTCTGTGACCATTTACATCTGCTAACCATGTGACCAATAACATCTGCTAACCATGTGTATGTGACCAATAACATCTGCTAATATGTGTATGTGGCCAATAACATCTGCTAACCATGTGGATGTGGCCAATAACATCTGCTAACCATGTGGATGTGGCCAATAACATCTGCTAACCATGTGGATGTGGCCAATAACATCTGCTAACCATGTGTATGTGACCATTAACATCTGCTAACCATGTGGATGTGGCTACCCCTAGTCAGGGTATCCTAGTGGTTAGGGCGTTTGACTAGTAACCGAAAGGTTGCAAGTTCAAATCCCTGAGCTGACAAGGTACAAATCTGTCGTTCTGCCCCTGAACAGGCAGTTAACCCACTTTGGGTTCCTAGGCCGTCATTGAAAATAAGAATTTGTTCTTAACTGACTTGCCTAGTAAAATAAAGGTAAAATAAAATATATAAATAAAATTAACATCAGCTAACCATGTGTATGTGACAAATAAAATTAGATTTGATTGGAACTGTTGCTTTTACTAGAACTGTTATGAAAACTATTTGATGACCGTTTCTAGTGTACGTACAGTTGAAGTTGGAAGTGTACATAAACCTTAGCCAAATCAGAAGTTTACATAAACCTTAGCCAAATCAGAAGTGTACATAAACCTTAGCCAAATCAGAAGTGTACATAAACCTTAGCCAAATCAGAAGTGTACATAAACCTTAGCCAAATCAGAAGTGTACATAAACCTTAGCCAAATCAGAAGTTCACATAAACCTTAGCCAAATCAGAAGTGTACATAAACCTTAGCCAAATCAGAAGTGTACATAA